>NC_088401.1:6998153-7003153 GCF_034236695.1 Oncorhynchus nerka | reverse complement strand
ATTAGGTAGGAGAAGAAGCAGCTGGTGGAAAGGAATAGCCTTAGCTAAGTAATATTCCCATTATGTCTGTGGGTTGTTATGCAGTGAGAGAGCGAGACACAGATGTAATGTGCAGTAGTTTAGTCTACGTCCCAAATTCCCGATTCCTTATATAGTGCACTACTTTTAACCAGACCCTTATAAAAGGAATAGGGTGCAATTTGGGATGAAGCATTAGCCACAGCTGGTTTTGAGAAGGAGAGACTGTAAACAGGTGCAGTTAAATTCACACACTGACTAACTGACTTACTGGCTGGCTGACTGACTGGCTGGCTGACTAACTGACTGACTGACTGACTGGCTGGCTGACTAACTGGCTGACTAACTGACTTACTGGCTGGCTGACTAACTGACTTACTGGCTGGCTGACTAACTGACTTACTGGCTGGCTGACTAACTGACTTACTGGCTGGCTGACTAACTGACTTACTGGCTGGCTGACTAACTGACTGACTGGCTGGCTGACTAACTGACTGACTGGCTGGTTGACTAACTGACTGACTGGCTGGCTGACTAACTGACTGACTGGCTGGTTGACTAACTGACTGACTGGCTGGTTGACTAACTGACTGACTGGCTGGCTAACGAATTGACTGACTGGCTGGCTGACTAATTGACTGACTGACTGGCTGGCTGACTAATTGACTGACTGACTGGCTGACTAATTGACTGACTGGCTGGCTGACTAACTGACTTACTGGCTGGCTGACTAACTGACTTACTGGCTGGCTGACTAACTGACTTACTGGCTGGCTGACTAACTGACTTACTGGCTGGCTGACTAACTGACTTACTGGCTGGCTGACTAACTGACTGACTGGCTGGCTGACTAACTGACTTACTGGCTGGTTGACTAATTGACTGACTGACTGGCTGGCTGACTAACTGACTGGCTGGCTGACTAATTGACTGACTGACTGGCTGGCTGACTAACTGACTGACCTGCTGGCTGACCAACTGATTGACTGGCTGGATGGCTGGCTGACTAACTGACTTACTGGCTGGCTGACTAGCTGACTTACTGGCTGGCTGACTAACTGACTTACTGGCTGGCTGACTAACTGACTTACTGGCTGGCTGACTAACTGACTTACTGGCTGGCTGACTAACTGACTTACTGGCTGGCTGACTAACTGACTGACTGGCTGGCTGACTAACTGACTGACTGGCTGGTTGACTAACTGACTGACTGGCTGGCTGACTAACTGACTGACTGGCTGGTTGACTAACTGACTGACTGGCTGGTTGACTAACTGACTGACTGGCTGGCTAACTAATTGACTGACTGGCTGGCTGACTAATTGACTGACTGACTGGCTGGCTGACTAATTGACTGACTGACTGGCTGACTAATTGACTGACTGGCTGGCTGACTAACTGACTTACTGGCTGGCTGACTAACTGACTTACTGGCTGGCTGACTAACTGACTTACTGGCTGGCTGACTAACTGACTTACTGGCTGGCTGACTAACTGACTTACTGGCTGGCTGACTAACTGACTGACTGGCTGGCTGACTAACTGACTTACTGGCTGGCTGACTAACTGACTTACTGGCTGGTTGACTAATTGACTGACTGACTGGCTGGCTGACTAACTGACTGGCTGGCTGACTAATTGACTGACTGACTGGCTGGCTGACTAACTGACTGACTGGCTGGCTGACCAACTGATTGACTGGCTGGATGGCTGGCTGACTAACTGACTTACTGGCTGGCTGACTAACTGACTTACTGGCTGGCTGACTAACTGACTTAATGGCTGGCTGACTAACTGACTTACTGGCTGGCTGACTAACTGACTTACTGGCTGGCTGACTAGCTGACTTACTGGCTGGCTGACTAACTGACTTACTGGCTGGCTGACTAACTGACTTACTGGCTGGCTGACTAACTGACTTACTGGCTGGCTGACTAACTGACTTACTGGCTGGCTGACTAACTGACTGACTGGCTGGCTGACTAACTGACTGACTGGCTGGTTGACTAACTGACTGACTGGCTGGCTGACTAACTGACTGACTGGCTGGCTGACTAACTGACTGACTGGCTGGCTGACTAACTGACTGACTGGCTGGTTGATTAACTGACTGACTGGCTGGTTGACTAACTGACTGACTGGCTGGCTAACTAATTGACTGACTGGCTGGCTGACTAATTGACTGACTGACTGGCTGTCTGACTAATTGACTGACTGACTGGCTGACTAATTGACTGACTGGCTGGCTGACTAACTGACTGGCTGGCTGGTTGACTAACTGACTGACTGGCTGGCTAACTAATTGACTGACTGGCTGGCTGACTAATTGACTGACTGACTGGCTGGCTGACTAATTGACTGACTGACTGGCTGACTAATTGACTGACTGGCTGGCTGACTAACTGACTTACTGGCTGGCTGACTAACTGACTTACTGGCTGGCTGACTAACTGACTGACTGGCTGGCTGACTAACTGACTTACTGGCTGGCTGACTAACTGACTTACTGGCTGGCTGACTAACTGACTGACTGGCTGGCTGACTAACTGACTTACTGGCTGGTTGACTAATTGACTGACTGACTGGCTGGCTGACTAACTGACTGGCTGGCTGACTAATTGACTGACTGACTGGCTGGCTGACTAACTGACTGACCTGCTGGCTGACCAACTGATTGACTGGCTGGATGGCTGGCTGGCGACTAACTGACTTACTGGCTGGCTGACTAGCTGACTTACTGGCTGGCTGACTAACTGACTTACTGGCTGGCTGACTAACTGACTTACTGGCTGGCTGACTAACTGACTTACTGGCTGGCTGACTAACTGACTTACTGGCTGGCTGACTAACTGACTGACTGGCTGGCTGACTAACTGACTGACTGGCTGGTTGACTAACTGACTGACTGGCTGGCTGACTAACTGACTGACTGGCTGGTTGACTAACTGACTGACTGGCTGGTTGACTAACTGACTGACTGGCTGGCTAACTAATTGACTGACTGGCTGGCTGACTAATTGACTGACTGACTGGCTGGCTGACTAATTGACTGACTGACTGGCTGACTAATTGACTGACTGGCTGGCTGACTAACTGACTTACTGGCTGGCTGACTAACTGACTTACTGGCTGGCTGACTAACTGACTTACTGGCTGGCTGACTAACTGACTTACTGGCTGGCTGACTAACTGACTTACTGGCTGGCTGACTAACTGACTGACTGGCTGGCTGACTAACTGACTTACTGGCTGGCTGACTAACTGACTTACTGGCTGGTTGACTAATTGACTGACTGACTGGCTGGCTGACTAACTGACTGGCTGGCTGACTAATTGACTGACTGACTGGCTGGCTGACTAACTGACTGACTGGCTGGCTGACCAACTGATTGACTGGCTGGATGGCTGGCTGACTAACTGACTTACTGGCTGGCTGACTAACTGACTTACTGGCTGGCTGACTAACTGACTTAATGGCTGGCTGACTAACTGACTTACTGGCTGGCTGACTAACTGACTTACTGGCTGGCTGACTAGCTGACTTACTGGCTGGCTGACTAACTGACTTACTGGCTGGCTGACTAACTGACTTACTGGCTGGCTGACTAACTGACTTACTGGCTGGCTGACTAACTGACTTACTGGCTGGCTGACTAACTGACTGACTGGCTGGCTGACTAACTGACTGACTGGCTGGTTGACTAACTGACTGACTGGCTGGCTGACTAACTGACTGACTGGCTGGCTGACTAACTGACTGACTGGCTGGCTGACTAACTGACTGACTGGCTGGTTGATTAACTGACTGACTGGCTGGTTGACTAACTGACTGACTGGCTGGCTAACTAATTGACTGACTGGCTGGCTGACTAATTGACTGACTGACTGGCTGTCTGACTAATTGACTGACTGACTGGCTGACTAATTGACTGACTGGCTGGCTGACTAACTGACTGGCTGGCTGGTTGACTAACTGACTGACTGGCTGGCTAACTAATTGACTGACTGGCTGGCTGACTAATTGACTGACTGACTGGCTGGCTGACTAATTGACTGACTGACTGGCTGACTAATTGACTGACTGGCTGGCTGACTAACTGACTTACTGGCTGGCTGACTAACTGACTTACTGGCTGGCTGACTAACTGACTTACTGGCTGGCTGACTAACTGACTTACTGGCTGGCTGACTAACTGACTTACTGGCTGGCTGACTAACTGACTGACTGGCTGGCTGACTAACTGACTTACTGGCTGGCTGACTAACTGACTTACTGGCTGGTTGACTAATTGACTGACTGACTGGCTGGCTGACTAACTGACTGGCTGGCTGACTAATTGACTGACTGACTGGCTGGCTGACTAACTGACTGACTGGCTGGCTGACCAACTGATTGACTGGCTGGATGGCTGGCTGACTAACTGACTTACTGGCTGGCTGACTAACTGACTTACTGGCTGGCTGACTAACTGACTTAATGGCTGGCTGACTAACTGACTTACTGGCTGGCTGACTAACTGACTTACTGGCTGGCTGACTAGCTGACTTACTGGCTGGCTGACTAACTGACTTACT
Source organism: Oncorhynchus nerka (assembly GCF_034236695.1). NCBI lineage: Eukaryota > Metazoa > Chordata > Actinopteri > Salmoniformes > Salmonidae > Oncorhynchus > Oncorhynchus nerka. The sequence goes on along the minus strand of NC_088401.1, from coordinate 6,998,560 downwards.
GGCTGGCTGACTAACTGACTTACTGGCTGGCTGACTAACTGACTTACTGGCTGGCTGACTAACTGACTTACTGGCTGGCTGACTAACTGACTGACTGGCTGGCTGACTAACTGACTGACTGGCTTGCTAGCTGGTTGACTAACTGACTGACTGGCTGGCTGACTAACTGACTGACTGGCTGGCTGACTAACTGACTGACTGGCTGGCTGACTAACTGACTGACTGGCTGGTTGATTAACTGACTGACTGGCTGGTTGACTAACTGACTGACTGGCTGGCTAACTAATTGACTGACTGGCTGGCTGACTAATTGACTGACTGACTGGCTGTCTGACTAATTGACTGACTGACTGGCTGACTAATTGACTGACTGGCTGGCTGACTAACTGACTGGCTGGCTGGTTGAC
>NC_088401.1:6988153-6990653 GCF_034236695.1 Oncorhynchus nerka | reverse complement strand
TGTATGTCTAGGGGTTTTGTAGGTCTAGGTAATTTGTACGTCTATGGTGACCTGATATGGTTCCCAATCAGAGGCAGCTGTTTATCGTTGTCTCTGATTGGGGATAATATTTAGGTAGCCATTTTCCCTTTGGTGTTTTTGGGTTCTTGTCTATGTGTAGTTGTCTGTCAGCACTCATTTTTATAGCGTCATTTTGTTATTTTGGTCAGTTTGTTCAGTGTTCATTCTTATAATAATAAAGAATGTACGCATACCACGCTGCGCCTTGGTCCGATCCATAGGACAAACGTGACAGTAATTGGTTGCATCTTATTTAGCAAAGGGGGTGATGAATGAATACACATCACTTTTCTATTTTTTTTTTATATTTATTAATTATTTTCATTTCACTTTTCCAATTTTGACTTTTTTGTGTCTGTCCATTGCATGGAATCCAAATAAAAATCCATTTAAATGACAGGTTGTAAGGCAATAAAATAGGAAAAACGCCAAGGGGGATGAATACTTTTTCAAGGCACTGTAGTTCAGGGACATTTTTAAGAACCAACCATTCAACCTCAAAATTGTAAGATGGAAGCCTTCATTATCAGGAGAAAGGCAGAGAAGCCCTCCAGATTCAGAACCAGACAAGCTACAGAAAAACAAAAGGAAAATGAGAGAGAGAGAGAGAGAGAGAGAGATGGAGGAAAATTGAGAGACAAGTATATGGGGAGAAAATGGCTACAGGTTAATTAAATAATGCAAACAGATGAATACAATCGAGGATTAACGATCGCAATATTTTAACAATGCATAGAGCTGTCCAAGGACAGAGTACAGAAGTAAGGGTCTGCAACCCAAATGTTCCCTATAAAGTGCATTACTTTTGACCAGGGCCCTAATTATAGGGTGTAATTTGGTACGTAAACCTCCGTATTTGTAGGAGCACGTAACATACAAAATACTGAGAAGAATAGAGACAGAAAATAACGTCACTATTTAGATAATGACTTAAAGAAAAACCTCCAACATTCAATTTAATATTTAATATTAAAGAGAGGTCGCAGTCTCACTGGGTCGCAGTCTCACTGGGTCGCAGTCTCACTGGGTCGCAGTCTCACTGGGTCGCAGTCTCACTGGGTCGCAGTCTCACTGGGTCGTAGTCTCACTGGGTCGCAGTCTCACTGTACAATCTACTACATAATTAAATACCTCTTAGGTTAACTATTTAGTTAAATACCTTACTCTTAGGTTAGGTTAACTATTTAGTTAAATACCTTACTCTTAGGTTAGGTTAACTATTTAGTTAAATACCTTACTCTTAGGTTAGGTTAACTATTTAGTTAAATACCTTACTCTTAGGTTAGGTTAACTATTTAGTTAAATACCTTACTCTTAGGTTAGGTTAACTATTTAGTTAAATACCTTACTCTTAGGTTAGGTTAACTATTTAGTTAAATACCTTACTCTTAGGTTAGGTTAACTATTTAGTTAAATACCTTACTCTTAGGTTAGGTTAACTATTTAGTTAAATACCTTACTCTTAGGTTAGGTTAACTATTTAGTTAAATACCTTACTCTTAGGTTAGGTTAACTATTTAGTTAAATACCTTACTCTTAGGTTAGGTTAACTATTTAGTTAAATACCTTACTCTTAGGTTAGGTTAACTATTTAGTTAAATACCTTACTCTTAGGTTAGGTTAACTATTTAGTTAAATACCTTACTCTTAGGTTAGGTTAACTATTTAGTTAAATACCTTACTCTTAGGTTAGGTTAACTATTTAGTTAAATACCTTACTCTTAGGTTATGTTAACTATTTAGTTAAATACCTTACTCTTAGGTTAGGTTAACTATTTAGTTAAATACCTTACTCTTAGGTTAGGTTAACTATTTAGTTAAATACCTTACTCTTAGGTTAGGTTAACTATTTAGTTAAATACCTTACTCTTAGGTTAGGTTAACTATTTAGTTAAATACCTTACTCTTAGGTTAGGTTAACTATTTAGTTAAATACCTTACTCTTAGGTTAGGTTAACTATTTAGTTAAATACCTTACTCTTAGGTTAGGTTAACTATTTAGTTAAATACCTTACTCTTAGGTTAGGTTAACTATTTAGTTAAATACCTTACTCTTAGGTTAGGTTAACTATTTATTTAAATACCTTACTCTTAGGTTAGGTTAACTATTTATTTAAATACCTTACTCTTAGGTTAGGTTAACTATTTATTTAAATACCTTACTCTTAGGTTAGGTTAACTATTTAGTTAAATACCTTACTCTTAGGTTAGGTTAACTATTTAGTTAAATACCTTACTCTTAGGTTAGGTTAACTATTTATTTAAATACCTTACTCTTAGGTTAGGTTAACTATTTATTTAAATACCTTACTCTTAGGTTAGGTTAACTATTTATTTAAATACCTTACTCTTAGGTTAGGTTAACTATTTAGTTAAATACCTTACTCTTAGGTTAGGTTAACTATTTAGTTAAATACCTTACTCTTAGGTTAGGTTAACT
>NC_088401.1:6978153-6983153 GCF_034236695.1 Oncorhynchus nerka | reverse complement strand
TTACAGCTTGTTGGGTTGGCTGCCTGTTACAGCTTGTTGGGTTGGCTGCCTGGGGTTGTATCTCAAATGGTACTATTTTCCCTACGTACTGCACTACCGTAGGGCTCTGGTCTGAAGTAGTGCACTACCGTAGGGCTCTGGTCTAAAGTAGTGCACTACCGTAGGGCTCTGGTCTAAAGTACTGCACTACCGTAGGGCTCTGGTCTAAAGTAGTGCACTACCGTAGGGCTCTGGTCTGAAGTAGTGCACTACCGTAGGGCTCTGGTCTGAAGTAGTGCACTACCGTAGGGCTCTGGTCTGAAGTAGTGCACTACCGTAGGGCTCTGGTCTAAAGTAGTGCACTACCGTAGGGCTCTGGTCTGAAGTAGTGCACTACCGTAGGGCTCTGGTCTGAAGTAGTGCACTACCGTAGGGCTCTGGTCTAAAGTAGTGGACTACCGTAGTGCTCTGGTCTAAAGTAGTGCACTACCGTAGGGCTCTGGTCTAAAGTAGTGCACTACCGTAGGGCTCTGGTCTAAAGTAGTGCACTACCGTAGGGCTCTGGTCTAAAGTAGTGCACTACCGTAGGGCTCTGGTCTGAAGTAGTGCACTACCGTAGGGCTCTGGTCTAAAGTAGTGCACTACCGTAGGGCTCTGGTCTAAAGTAGTGCACTACCGTAGGGCTCTGGTCTAAAGTAGTGCAGTACCGTAGGGCTCTGGTCTAAAGTAGTGCGCTATACAGAGAATAGGGTGTTATTTGGGACGCTTGCTGGCTTGTATGTACGTTTCTGTTGCCCTCAGACCTTGAGACCGATTGGGACAGATTGTGTTTCTTCCTACTCTCTCTGCTTTTCTCATTCCAACCTGATACACTTTGTCTTAGTTTCCTTCTAACCAGGACCTCTTGTCATGAGTTATAGCTAAAGTTTAGCGATTAAGACGAACGTGTAGGTCATGTCAATGTAATATTGTAAAACGGATCTCTATTATAGGTTGGATAATAAGGCAACTTATCGAGACCGTTTAACCATTGTGTCTCAAGGGCCAAAAAGGACCAGCCACTATGTTGAACAGGAGAGAAAATCCCCATGAATGATATTATTTCAACTTGAATTTTGATGATTTTTCCTAGAGTGACCCTCAACATTAGACAAAGTGAAACATCGCCTTTGTTCATATTTCCATGAAAGCTGTACACCGCCAGGGTACAACGATTGTCTAAGGGTCATTTTTACACACCACAAAAACCACAAAGACACACACACACACACAATGAGAACTTGAGCATGTGTGCTACTGATTGAACAAGTGTATACAGGGAAGCCGACCAGTGGAGTAGAACCAGGGGTTGTGACAGATGGACTGAGCGTGACAATGTCACTTGTGAAAATGTCTTCAGACAGCAGCTCCTGAAGAGGAAGTTCACCATGGTTGGCACAGTTACAAAGAACAATCCTGAGCTCCCCCCTGCACTCCTTGAAACAAGGGGGAGAGAGGCCTTCTCATCAAAGTTTGCCTTCACCCCCACCACCACTCTAGTTTCTTACCTCCCAAAGAGAAACAAGACTGTGGTCCTCACTGCACAAAACGGCTGAGATCAGTGATCATGAGGACAGGAAGCCAGCCATCATCCCGGACTACAACCACAACAAAGGAGGCGTTGACAACCTGGAAAAGGTCATTGGAACTTACAGCTGCAGGAGGATGACTGCCTGTTGACCCCTGGTCATCTACCATAACATCAATGATGTGTCCTCATACAATGTCTTTGTGGTATGGAACAAGATCGAAACTACCTGGATGCCTGATAAGCGGAACAAGAGGAGGGTGTTCCTGAAGTAGCTGTGAAAGGCACTTGTAACCCCACACATTCAAAGAAGGGAGCGCCTCCCCTGCGCAGCAGCCTCTGCAGCGCTTGTGAAAGCTGTTCAGGGGGATGAATCTTGTCCTGATCCACCTGAGGCTGCAGCTGAGGCAGGCAAGAGGAGGAGATGCCAATCCTGACCCCAAAAGAAGGACTGTAAAAACAAGTACTGTGTGCTGCACATGTGAGAAATACATCTGCAAAGTCCATGCAAACACACTTGCATACTGTCCTACATGTGCTAATTAGAGTTAATTGATTTATGTTCTTCGTGTTTTTGTTTTGTATCTATTATCCTATTTTATTCTTATTTATTGTAGCTGTTTATACACCTTGTGGGTCGGGGAAATGGTTTAAAAAATGGGAGAAGACTAGTTGTTGTTTTTTTTTTGTGTGTATTTTTCACCCCTTTTTTCTCCCCAATGTCTTGGTAGTTTCATTTCAAAGATGATGGTACAAAAAAAATACTAAAAAGCTTTTTCTTTGTATTGTCTTTTATCAGATCTAATGTGTTAATATTCTCCTACATTCATTTCTCATTTCCACAAAATTCAAAGTGTTTCAGGTCCTGAGCTACAGATTTGAGTATTTTAATTTCTAAATGATCATGTTCTAATTTTAAACTGTGCTTGATCAGGTTGGTTAGCACTCTGCACTCTGCACTCTGCACTCTGCACTCTGCGCTCTGCGCTCTGCGCTCTGCGCTCTGCACTCTGCGCTCTGCGCTCTGCGCTCTGCACTCTGCGCTCTGCACTCTGCGCTCTGCGCTCTGCACTCTGCACTCTGCTCTGCACTCTGCGCTCTGCACTCTGCTCTCTGCGCTCTGCACTCTGCACTCTGCACTCTGCGCTCTGCACTCTGCGCTCTGCGCTCTGCACTCTGCTCTCTGCGCTCTGCACTCTGCACTCTGCACTCTGCGCTCTGCGCTCTGCGCTCTGCGCTCTGCACTCTGCACTCTGCACTCTGCACTCTGCACTCTGCACTCTGCACTCTGCACTCTGCACTCTGCACTCTGCACTCTGCACTCTGCACTCTGCACTCTGCACTCTGCACTCTGCACTCTGCACTCTGCACTCTGCACTCTGCACTCTGCACTCTGCACTCTGCACTCTGCACTCTGCACTCTGCACTCTGCACTCTGCACTCTGTGGGCAGAAATAAAAGTTCCATCTGATGTACACTTTGGAATATGACACTATTTGTAATTAGAATTGTAATAAAGTAAATAAAGTCATATCGTGAACATTGGAGGTAAATTCTTAGTAAAAAACCTTACTATTTACAGGTATGTTTTTTTTTTGTTATAACTGAATATACAATTGACTAGATTACAAAGGTACGATAACTACATTTGAAGTCTTCATCATTCATGTAGAAGTTGAACTGGTGAACACGTCAGCTTTATCTACAGCTTCCGTAGCTTGTGCTTTGTGAGTTTACTGCATTTATTCCGAAATCACATTTCACTGACAAATTCATTGAGATATCGTCTCCGCTCTCCACTATGAAAATACCCTCCATATCGACTGGTCAAACAGTTTGCGACAAGTCTCACAGAGTAGCCTACAGTCTACATTTTGATATCTTTCGATGACTGGTCTATGGGTCCATGTGAACTGTTCTCTTTCCAGGTTGCATGTTTGACAGTTTATAAAACGTTTCCTCTTTGAACGGAAGAAAAAGAAAATATCTCTATGAAAACTGAAATGACTGGCAGGAGTTGACATTATTTCTTAACTTGAACTAAAGTTTTCATGAGGGAAGACGTGGTACACCGTAATTAAATGAGAGAACTGTTAAAGTTGACAGTTTCAGGCTTGATCAGGCTGTCAAATATTCTGTAAAATAACATAACATACAAATATTTAGTAAAATAAATTCCAAATATTTAGTAAAATAACATACAGATACCTCATGGTGTTTCTGAATAACCTTTTATCGTATTATTGAATCTAGATGATTAAATATATTATATTATATTGTTATTATATTATTGTTTGTCATTTAAATTAAATTGCCAATCAGTTATATAAATATTAATGTGCATATAATTGCATATAATTGTTTTTCTGGCCTATCCAGACAATGAATCCATTCACTCTGCCTTTGAGCGATAGAGCCCAGACTGTAATCTCTACACCTGCATTACTTGCTGTTTGGGGGTTTTAGGCTGGGTTTCTGTATAGCACTTTGAGATATAAGCTGATGTAAGAAGGGCTTTATAAATACATTTGATTTGATTTGATATTCCCGGATGGATTTTGAACTCACACAATATAAAAAAAATAGAATAATAATTTCATAGATTTGTAACACGACCACTTTCTCTTGGTCACAGAGGGATGACATCACTTTGTGCGTAAAGCTGGAGTTTTAACGAGTCTGCGGACGTTTGAATGGCGTCTCTGCGTCACTCAGAGGACGTTTGAATGGTGTTTCTGCGTCGCTCAGAGGACGTTTGAATGGTGTTTCTGCGTCGCTCAGAGGACGTTTGAATGGTGTTTCTGCGTCGCTCAGAGGACGTTTGAATGGTGTTTCTGCGTCGCTCAGAGGACGTTTGAATGGCGTCTCTGCGTCACTCAGAGGAATAAGAGCACCTCCTCCCAGCTGCCCACTGCACTGAAGATAGGAAACACTGTCACCTCCGATAAATCCACTAAAATTGAGAATTTCAATAAGCATTTTCTACGGCTGGCCATGCTTTCCATCTGGCTACTCCTACCCCGGTCAACAGCACTGCACCCCCAACAGCAACTCGCCCAAGCCTTCCCCATTTCTCCTTCTCCCAAATCCGTTCAGCTGATGTTCTGAAAGAGCTGCAAAATCTGGACCCCTACAAATCAGCCGGGCTAGACAATCTGGACCCCTACAAATCAGCCGGGCTAGACAATCTGGACCCTTTCTTTCTAAAATGATCTGCCGAAATTGTTGCCACCCCTATTACTAGCCTGTTCAACCTCTCTTTCGTGTCGTCTGAGATTCCCAAAGATTGGAAAGCAGCTGCGGTCATCCCCCTCTTCAAAGGGGTAAACACTCTTGACCCAAACTGCTACAGACCTATATCTATCCTACCCTGCCTTTCTAAGGTCTTCTAAAGCCAAGTCAACAAACAGATTACCGACCATTTCGAATCCCACCATACCTTCTCCGCTATGCA
>NC_088401.1:6945653-6973153 GCF_034236695.1 Oncorhynchus nerka | reverse complement strand
GGGCCCTCTCTCCCCATGGGCCATTTTTCCCCTGGGCCCTGTCTCCCCATGGGCCTTCTCTCTCCATGGACCCTCTCTCTCCATGGACCCTCTCTCCCCAAAGGCCCTGTCTCCCCATGGGCCCTGTCTCCCCATGGGCCCTGTCTCCCCACGGGCCCTGTCTCCCCATGGGCCCTCTCTCTCCATGGACCCTCTCTCCCCAAAGGCCCTGTCTCCCCATGGGCCCTGTCTCCCCATGGGCCCTGTCTCCCCACGGGCCCTGTTTCCCCATAGGCCCTCTCTCCCCATGGGCCCTCTCTCTCCATGGACCCTCTCTCCCCATGGGCCCTCTCTCCCCATGGGCCATTTTTCCCCTGGGCCCTGTCTCCCCATGGGCCTTCTCTCTCCATGGGCCCTCTCTCTCCATGGACCCTCTCTCCCCAAAGGCCCTGTCTCCCCATGGGCCCTGTCTCCCCATGGGCCCTGTCTCCCCACGGGCCCTGTCTCCCCATGGGCCCTCTCTCTCCATGGACCCTCTCTCCCCAAAGGCCCTGTCTCCCCAAAGGCCCTGTCTCCCCATGGGCCCTGTCTCCCCATGGGCCCTGTCTCCCCATGGGCCCTCTCTCTCCATGGACCCTCTCTCCCCAAAGGCCCTGTCTCCCCATGGGCCTTCTCTCTCCATGGGCCCTGTCTCTCCATGGACCCTCTCTCCCCAAAGGCCCTGTCTCCCCATGGGCCCTGTCTCCCCATGGGCCCTCTCTCTCCATGGACCCTCTCTCCCCAAAGGCCCTCTCTCCCCATGGGCCCTGTCTCCACATGGGCCCTCTCTCCAAATGGGCCCTGTCTCCCCATGGGCCCTCTCTAACGAAAGGGCCCTCTCTAACCAAAGGGCCCTGTCTCTCCATGGGCCCTCTCTCCCCATGGGCCCTCTCTCCGCATGGGCCCTGTCTCCCCATGGGCCCTGTCTCCACATGGGCCCTCTCTCCTCATGGGCCCTGTCTCCTCATGGGCTCTGTCTCCACATGGGCCCTCTCTCCTCATGGGCCCTCTCTCCCCATGGGCCCTCTCTCCTCATGGGCCCTGTCTCCTCATGGGCCCTGTCTCCACATGGGCCCTCTCTCCTCATGGGCCCTCTCTCACCATGGGCCCTCTCTCCCCAAAGGCCCTGTCTCCGCATGGGCCCTGTCTCCGCATGGGCCCTGTCTCCACATGGGCCCTGTTTCCCCATGGGCCCTGTCTCCACATGGGCCCTCTCTCCCCATGGGCCATTTTTCCCCTGGGCCCTGTCTCCCCATGGGCCCTTCTCTCTCCATGGACCCTCTCTCCATGGACCCTCTCCCCCAAAGGCCCTGTCTCCCCATGGGCCCTGTCTCCCCATGGGCCCTGTCTCCCCACGGGCCCTCTCTCCCCATGGGCCCTCTCTCCCTCCATGGACCCTCTCTCCCCAAAAGCCCTGTCTCCCAAAGGCCCTCCCCATGGGCCCTGTCTCCCCATGGGCCCTGTCTCACCATGGGCCCTGTCTCCCCATGGGCCCTCTCTCCATGGACCCTCTCCCCAAAGGCCCTGTCTCCCCATGGGCCTTCTCTCTCCATGGGCCCTCTCTCCATGGACCCTCTCTCCCCAAAGGCCCTGTCTCCCCATGGGCCCTGTCTCCCCATGGGCCCTCTCTCTCCATGGACCCTCTCTCCCCAAAGGCCCTCTCCCCATGGGCCCTGTCTCCCATGGGCCCTCTCTCCAAATGGGCCCTGTCTCCCCATGGGCCCTCTCTAACGAAAGGGCCCTCTCTCCAAAGGGCCCTGTCTCTCCATGGGCCCTCTCTCCCCATGGGCCCTCTCTCCCCATGGGCCCTCTCTCCCCATGGGCCCTCTCTCCTCATGGGCCCTGTCTCCCATGGGCCCTGTCTCCACATGGGCCCTCTCTCCTGGGCCCTCTCTCTCCATGGGCCCTCTCTCCCCAAAGGCCCTGTCTCCCCATGGGCCCTGTCTCCGCATGTCTCCCCATGGCCCTGTCTCCACATGGGCCCTGTTTCCCCATGGGCCCTGTCTCCACATGGGCCCTCTCTCCCCATGGGCCATTTTTCCCCTGGGCCCTGTCTCCCCATGGGCCTTCTCTCTCCATGGACCCTCTCTCTCCATGGACCCTCTCTCCCCAAAGGCCCTGTCTCCCCATGGGCCCTGTCTCCCCATGGGCCCTGTCTCCCCACGGGCCCTGTCTCCCCATGGGCCCTCTCTCTCCATGGACCCTCTCTCCCCAAAAGCCCTGTCTCCCCAAAGGCCCTGTCTCCCCATGGGCCCTGTCTCACCATGGGCCCTGTCTCCCCATGGGCCCTCTCTCTCCATGGACCCTCTCTCCCCAAAGGCCCTGTCTCCCCATGGGCCTTCTCTCTCCATGGGCCCTGTCTCTCCATGGACCCTCTCTCCCCAAAGGCCCTGTCTCCCCATGGGCCCTGTCTCCCCATGGGCCCTCCATGGACCCTCTCTCCCCAAAGGCCCTCTCTCCCCATGGGCCCTGTCTCCACATGGGCCCTCTCTCCAAATGGGCCCTGTCTCCCCATGGGCCCTCTCTAACGAAAGGGCCCTCTCTAACCAAAGGGCCCTGTCTCTCCATGGGCCCTCTCTCCCCATGGGCCCTCTCTCCCCATGGGCCCTGTCTCCCCATGGGCCCTGTCTCCGCATGGGCCCTGTCTCCACATGGGCCCTGTCTCCTCATGGGCCCTCTCTCCCCATGGGCCCTCTCTCCTCATGGGCCCTGTCTCCACATGGGCCCTGTCTCCGCATGGGCTCTGTCTCCACATGGGCCCTCTCTCCTCATGGGCCCTCTCTCCCCATGGGCCCTCTCTCCTCATGGGCCCTGTCTCCTCATGGGCCCTGTCTCCACATGGGCCCTGTCTCCTCATGGGCTCTGTCTCCACATGGGCCCTCTCTCCTCATGGGCCCTCTCTCCCCATGGGCCCTCTCTCCACATGGGCCCTCTCTCCTCATGGGCCCTCTCTCACCATGGGCCCTCTCTCCTCATGGGCCCTGTCTCCACATGGCCCTGTCTCCCCATGGGTCCTCTCTCTCCATTGACCCTCTCTCCCCAAAGGCCCTGTCTCCGCATGGGCCCTGTCTCCACATGGGCCCTGTCTCCACATGGGCCCTGTTTCCCCATGGGCCCTGTCTCCACATGGGCCCTGTCTCCCCATGGGCCCTCTCTCTCCATGGACCCTCTCTCCCCAATGGCCCTGTCTCTGCATGGGCCCTGTCTCCACATGGGCCCTGTTTCCCCATGGGCCCTCTCTAACCAAAGGGCCCTCTCTCCCCATGGGCCCTGTCTCTCCATGGGCCCTCTCTAACCAAAGGGCCCTCTCTCCCCATGGGCCCTGTCTCTCCATGGGCCCTCTCTAACCAAAGGGCCCTCTCTCCCCATGGGCCCTGTCTCTCCATGGGCCCTCTCTAACCAAAGGGCCCTCTCTCCCCATGGGCCCTGTCTCTCCATGGGCCCTCTCTAACCAAAGGGCCCTCTCTCCCCATGGGCCCTGTCTCCGCATGGGCCCTGTCTCCACATGGGCCCTGTTTCCCCATGGGCCCTCTCTAACCAAAGGGCCCTCTCTCCTCATGGGCCCTGTCTCTCCATGGGCCCTCTCTAACCAAAGGGCCCTCTCTCCCCATGGGCCCTGTCTCTCCATGGGCCCTCTCTAACCAAAGGGCCCTCTCTCCCCATGGGCCCTGTCTCTCCATGGGCCCTCTCTAACCAAAGGGCCCTCTCTCCCCATGGGCCCTGTCTCCGCATGGGCCCTGTCTCCACATGGGCCCTATCCCCCATGGGCCCTCTCTAACCAAAGGGCCCTCTCTGCTCATGGGCCCTGTCTCTCCATGGGCCCTCTCTAACCAAAGGGCCCTCTCTCCCCATGGGCCCTGTCTCCCCATGGGCCCTGTCTCCCGATGGGCCCTGTCTCTACATGGGCCCTGTCTCCCCATGGGCCCTCTCTCCCCATGGGCCCTCTCTCCCCATGGGCCCTCTCTAACCAAAGGGCCCTCTCTCCCCATGGGCCCTGTCTCTCCATGGGCCCTCTCTCCCCATGGGCCATCTCTCCCCATGGGCCCTGTCTCCCCATGGGCCCTGTCTCCGCATGGGCCCTGTCTCCGCATGGGCCCTGTCTCCGCATGGGCCCTCTCTCCCCATGGGCCCTCTCTCCCCATGGGCCATGTCTCCCCATGGGCCCTGTCTCCGGATGGGCCCTCTCTCCCCATGGGCCCTCTCTCCCCATGGGCCCTGTCTCCGCATGGGCCCTCTCTCCCCATGGGCCCTCTCTCCGCATGGGCCCTGTCTCCCCATGGGCCCTGTCTCCCCATGGGCCCTGTCTCCCATGGGCCCTCTCCCCCTCATGGGCCCTGTCTCCCATGGGCCCTGTCTCTCCGCATGGGCCCTGTCTCCCCATGGGCCCTGTCTCCCCATGGGCCCTGTCTCCGCATGGGCCCTCTCTCCCCCTGGGCCCTCTCTCCCCATGGGTCCTGTCTCCCCATGGGCCCTGTCTCCGCATGGGCCCTGTCTCCACATGGGCCCTGTTTCCCCATGGGCCCTCTCTCCCCATGGGCCCTCTCTCCCCATGGGCCCTCTCTCCCCATGGGCCCTGTCTCCCCATGGGCCCTGTCTCTCCATGGACCCTCTCTCCCCATGGGCCCTCTCTCCCCATGGGCCATTTTTCCCCTGGGCCCTGTCTCCCCATGGGCCTTCTCTCTCCATGGGCCCTCTCTCTCCATGGACCCTCTCTCCCCAAAGGCCCTGTCTCCCCATGGGCCCTGTCTCCCCATGGGCCCTCTCTCCTCATGGGCCCTGTCTCCACATGGGCCCTGTCTCCGCATGGGCCCTCTCTCCCCATGGGCCCTGTCTCCCCAAAGGCCCTCTCTCCCCATGGGCCCTGTCTCCTCATGGGCCCTGTCTCCACATGGGCCCTGTCTCCCCATGGGTCCTCTCTCTCCATTGACCCTCTCTCCCCAAAGGCCCTGTCTCCGCATGGGCCCTGTCTCCGCATGGGCCCTGTCTCCACATGGGCCCTGTTTCCCCATGGGCCCTGTCTCCACATGGGCCCTGTCTCCCCATGGGCCCTCTCTCTCCATGGACCCTCTCTCCCCAATGGCCCTGTCTCCGCATGGGCCCTGTCTCCACATGGGCCCTGTTTCCCCATGGGCCCTCTCTAACCAAAGGGCCCTCTCTCCCCATGGGCCCTGTCTCTCCATGGGCCCTCTCTAACCAAAGGGCCCTCTCTCCCCATGGGCCCTGTCTCTCCATGGGCCCTCTCTAACCAAAGGGCCCTCTCTCCCCATGGGCCCTGTCTCTCCATGGGCCCTCTCTAACCAAAGGGCCCTTTCTCCCCATGGGCCCTGTCTCTCCATGGGCCCTCTCTAACCAAAGGGCCCTCTCTCCCATGGGCCCTGTCTCCGCATGGGCCCTGTCTCCCCATGGGCCCTGTCTCTCCATGGGCCCTCTCTAACCAAAGGGCCCTCTCTCCTCATGGGCCCTGTCTCTCCATGGGCCCTCTCTAACCAAAGGGCCCTCTCTCCCCATGGGCCCTGTCTCCCCATGGGCCCTGTCTCCCCATGGGCCCTGTCTCCACATGGGCCCTGTCTCCCCATGGGCCCTCTCTCCCCATGGGCTCTGTCTCCCCAATGGCCCTGTCTCCGCATGGGCCCTCTCTCCCCCTGGGCCCTCTCTCCCCATGGGCTCTGTCTCCCCAATGGCCCTGTCTCCGCATGGGCCCTCTCTCCCCATGGGCCCTGTCTCCCCAAAGGCCCTCTCTCCCCATGGGCCCTGTCTCCTCATGGGCCCTGTCTCCACATGGGCCCTGTCTCCGCATGGGCCCTCTCTCCCCATGGGCCCTGTCTCCCCAAAGGCCCTCTCTCCCCATGGGCCCTGTCTCCTCATGGGCCCTGTCTCCACATGGGCCCTCTCTCCTCATGGGCCCTGTCTCCTCATGGGCTCTGTCTCCACATGGGCCCTCTCTTCTCATGGGCCCTCTCTCCCCATGGGCCCTGTCTCCTCATGGGCCCTGTCTCCTCATGGGCCCTGTCTCCACATGGGCCCTCTCTCCTCATGGGCCCTGTCTCCACATGGGCCCTGTCTCCCCATGGGCCCTCTCTCTCCATGGACCCTCTCTCCCCAATGGCCCTGTCTCCGCATGGGCCCTGTCTCCACATGGGCCCTGTTTCCCCATGGGCCCTCTCTAACCAAAGGGCCCTCTCTCCCCATGGGCCCTGTCTCTCCATGGGCCCTCTCTAACCAAAGGGCCCTCTCTCCCCATGGGCCCTGTCTCTCCATGGGCCCTCTCTAACCAAAGGGCCCTCTCTCCCCATGGGCCCTGTCTCTCCATGGGCCCTCTCTAACCAAAGGGCCCTCTCTCCCCATGGGCCCTGTCTCTCCATGGGCCCTCTCTAACCAAAGGGCCCTCTCTCCCCATGGGCCCTGTCTCCGCATGGGCCCTGTCTCCCCATGGGCCCTGTCTCTCCATGGGCCCTCTCTAACCAAAGGGCCCTCTCTCCTCATGGGCCCTGTCTCTCCATGGGCCCTCTCTAACCAAAGGGCCCTCTCTCCCCATGGGCCCTGTCTCCCCATTGGCCCTGTCTCCGCATGGGACCTGTCTCCGCATGGGCCCTGTCTCCCCATGGGCCCTCTCTCCCCATGGGCCCTCTCTCCGCATGGGCCCTGTCTCCCCATGGGCCCTGTCTCCCCATGGGCCCTGTCTCCGCATGGGCCCTCTCTCCCCATGGGCCCTCTCCGCATGGGCCCTGTCTCCCCATGGGCTCTGTCTCCCCAATGGCCCTGTCTCCGCATGGGCCCTCTCTCCCCCTGGGCCCTCTCTCCCCATGGGTCCTGTCTCCCCATGGGCCCTGTCTCCGCATGGGCCCTGTCTCCACATGGGCCCTGTTTCCCCATGGGCCCTCTCTCCCCATGGGCCCTCTCTCCCCAATGGCCCTCTCTCCCCATGGGCCCTCTCTCCCCATGGGCCCTGTCTCCCCATGGGCCCTGTCTCCCCATGGGCCCTCTCTCCCCATGGGCCCTCTCTCCCCATGGGCCCTGTCTCCCCATGGGCCCTGTCTCCGCATGGGCCCTCTCTCCCCATGGGCCCTCTCTCCCCATGGGCCCTGTCTCCCCATGGGCCCTGTCTCCGCATGGGCCCTGTCTCCACATGGGCCCTCTCTCCCCATGGGCCCTCTCTCCCCATGGGCCCTCTCTCCCCATGGGCCCTCACTCCTAATGGACTCTAGTCAGAAGGAGTGCACTATGTAGGAAATAATCTACCATTTTGGGACGGAACCACAGTATTTATACACTCCTGTGTTGTCTACACTAGGCTCAGTGTTACCGGTGTCCTGGTCAGTAAGAGAGAGAGAGGGGAGCATTGAGACTTGAAAGAATTTCATTAATTTCGCCTGGAGTTGATAAATATAATATCTTCAAGCTCATTGGTCGCTTCCGCCAGCTGGATTGAGTCACCGCCAGGGGACGAAGCCGCACGGAAGTGTTCTTAAAACCAAACACACACACACACACACACACACACACACACACACACACACACACACACTCACGCACTGAAATGTTCTTAAAATCACACACACACACACACACACACACACACACACACACACGCACTGAAATGTTCTTAAAATCACCCACACACACACACACACACACACACACACACACACACACACACACACACACACACACACACACACTCACGCACTGAAATGTTCTTAACAGGAGGAGATCCTAGTTTAGTACCTAAATGTTAATAGATCACTACTTATGGGGGCTCTGGTAAAAAAAGCAGTGCACTTTATAGAGAATAGGTTACCATTTGGGACGCAGGGCTCCCGGGCCGTCACTTAAAGACCTGGAACTACTTCTCTACAAAAAACAACAACATCAAGCTCCTTCTTCCGCCTTTTTTTCTCAACACTTGGAGAACTCTGATTGAAACAAGCTGTAAAATATAACAATGAACCCATGGTTTCTTTTGTGCTTTAAATCTGCCTCCCAAATGTGCTATGGTCAAAAGTCATGTACTATGTAGGGAATTGATGCCAATTGGGACTCAAGTCATATTCTCCTGCACAGTTTTTGGGGAATTATTTTTTGGGTCATACCTCTGCTCTTCTCAGAACTGCAAACCTCCATTTCTGTATTTTTGTGACTTCTTTACAGTCTTTCTACACAACAATTACCGTTACCAATCAAACGGAATACTTATTAAACGTTATGCTGCATGTCATTTACGTAAAACAGGTGTTTTACATTAGCATCCAGTCAGATTACCGGCACACTGAAATAACCGGCATCTGGATCAAATTTAAATGTACATTTTGAATTACAAAAAGGAGGAAGCACAATTTTTTGGTCTAAAAACTTTTTTTTCTGAGGAGATGAGGTTTGTAGATGGCCGCCAGGTATTCTGAGGAGATGAGGTTTGTAGGCGGCCACCCAGGTATTCTGAGGAGATGAGGTTTGTAGGCGGCCACCCAGGTAATATGAGGAGATGAGGTTTGTAGGTGGCCGCCCAGGTAATCTGAGATGAGGTTTGTAGGTGGCCACCCAGGTAATCTGAGGAGATGAGGTTTGTAGGCGGCCACCCAGGTAATCTGAGGAGATGAGGTTTGTAGGCGGCCACCCAGGTAATCTGAGGAGATGAGGTTTGTAGGCGGCTACCCAGGTAATCTGAGGAGATGAGGTTTGTAGGTGGCTGCCCAGGTAATCTGAGGAGATGAGGTTTGTAGGTGGCTGCCCAGGTAATCTGAGGAGATGAGGTTTGTAGGTGGCCACCCAGGTAATCTGAGAAGATGAGGTTTGTAGGTGGCCACCCAGGTAATCTGAGGAGATGAGGTTTGTAGATGACTGCCCTGGTAATTTGAGGAGATGAGGTTTGTAGGTGGCTGCCCAGGTAATCTGAGGAGATGAGGTTTGTAGGCGGCCACCCAGGTAATCTGAGGAGATGAGGTTTGTAGGTGGCTGCCCAGGTAATCTGAGGAGATGAGGTTTGTAGGTGGCCACCCAGGTAATCTGAGGAGATGAGGTTTGTAGGTGGCTGCCCAGGTAATCTGAGGAGATGAGGTTTGTAGGTGGCTGCCCTGGTAATCTGAGGAGATGAGGTTTGTAGGTGGCTGCCCAGGTAATCTGAGGAGATGAGGTTTGTAGATGACTGCCTTGGTAATCTGAGGAGATGAGGTTTGTAGGCGGCCACCCAGGTAATCTGAGGAGATGAGGTTTGTAGATGACTGCCCTGGTAATCTGAGGAGATGAGGTTTGTAGGTGGCTGCCCAACAATAAGTCAACCAATCATACAGTCCATGCCATGCCAGTAATTTAGGAAGTGCGATAGTATCACTGTTGTTTTATAAAGCCACAACACACCTGAAGCTAAGCAAAGAGAACACAAGCCACAACACACCTGAGGCCAAGCAAAGAGAACACAAGCCACAACACACCTGAGGCCAAGCAAAGAGAACACAAGCCACAACACACCTGAGGCCAAGCAAAGAGAACACAAGCCACAACACACCTGAGGCCAAGCAAAGAGAACACAAGCCACAACACATCTGAGGCCAAGGAAAGACAAACCAAACCACAACACACCTGAGGCCAAGCAAAGAGAACACAAGCCACAACACACCTGAGGCCAAGCAAAGAGAACACAAGCCACAACACACCTGAGGCCAAGCAAAGAGAACACAAGCCACAACACACCTGAGGCCAAGCAAAGAGAACACAAGCCACAACACACCTGAGGCCAAGCAAAGAGAACACAAGCCACAACACACCTGAGGCCAAGCAAAGAGAACACAAGCCACAACACACCTGAGGCCAAGCAAAGACAAACCAAACCACAACACACCTGAGGCCAAGCAAAGACAAACCAAACCACAACACAGCTGGGGCCAAAGACAAACCAAACCACAACGCAGCTGAGGCCAAGCAAAGACAAACCAAACCACAACACAGCTCGGGCTAAAGACAAATCAAGCCACAACACAGCTGGGCCAAAGACAAACCAAGCCACAACACAGCTGGGGCCAAAGACAAACCAAGCCACAACACACCTGGGGCCAAAGACAAACCAAGCCACGACACACCTGAGGCCAAAGACAAACCAAGCCACAACACAGCTGGGGCCAAAGACAAACCAAGCCACAACACACCTGGGGCCAAAGACAAACCAAGCCACAACACACCTGAGGCCAAAGACAAACCAAGCCACAACACACCTGAGGCCAAAGACAAACCAAGCCACAACACAACTGAGGCCAAATTTAAAACAAGCCACAACACAACTGAGGCCAAAGACAAACCAAGCCACAACACAACTGAGGCCAAAGACAAACCAAGCCACAACACACCTGAGGCCAAAGACAAACCAAGCCACAACACACCTGGGGCCAAAGACAAACCAAGCCACAACACACCTGAGGCCAAATTTAAAACAAGCCACAACACAACTGAGGCCAAAGACAAACCAAGCCACAACACACCTGAGGCCAAAGACAAACCAAGCCACAACACAACTGAGGCCAAATTTAAAACAAGCCACAACACAACTGAGGCCAAATTTAAAACAAGCCACAACACAACTGAGGCCAAAGACAAACCAAGCCACAACACAACCGAGGCCAAATTTAAAACAAGCCTCAACACACCTGGGGCCAATGTCAAACCAAGCCACAACCCACCTGGGGCCAAAGACAAACCAAACCACAACACACCTGAGGCCAAAGACAAACCAAACCACAACACACCTGGGGCCAAAGACAAAGACATAAGACAGAAACAATGTTTCAAAGCATCAACAAGTATGCAGAGTTGTCATGATGAGTTTCTCAAACACAGAAGTCACACACAGGAGTGTTACACACACACACACACACACACACACACACACACACACACACACACACACACACACACACAGACATACAAAGTCAGTACTGCAAACGTGTTAAATATCAACCATGCGAGGAGATAAAAAGGTAGAATTCTGTCGGTCATTAATCTAATCTAAACCCAGCTGGTTTACTCCCGGGTCGTAATTCCAGATGATAATCCCAGATCCTGGGTCAGTTTTCCGAGTCGACCATGGAATCCTAGATGGAAGTGTAATCAGCCATTCCCACGTCAGGAATTGCTTGGAAATGGAAAAGAATGTTCCTGTCTATGGAGTGTATCTCAAATGGCACCCTATTCCCTATATGGTGCACTACTTTAGACCAGAGCCCTATGACACCCTATTCCCTTTATAGTGCACTACTTTTGACCACTACTTTTGACCACGGTCCATAGGGCTCTGGTCTAAAGTAGTGTACTATATAGGGGATAGGGTGCCATAGGGTTCTGGTCTAAAGTAGTGCACTACATAGGGAATAGGGTGCCTTTTGGGTTGCATTTCTAAGACCGCTTAACTTCTGAGACTACTGTTCAAATAGCACAAATTCAAACAGACTGATGCGTTGGGACACGCTACATCTAGAAGGAGAACGAGATTAAGGATTACTGCCAAGTCAAATACTTGTTCAAGTAGAAAAGCAAAAACACTGATGAAAAATGTGATTCAATCTGTCCAAACCGTCAGTGGTTATTTTGAAGAGGAAGTCATGGCCAGCGTTTCAGACCAGAACACAAAATAATGAGCCACCCACTACAGAAAATGTTTAATGCAAACAGACTCTATGGTCAGGTGACAGGCCTTATGGTCAGATGACAGGTCCTATGGTCAGATGACATGGCCCTATGGTCAGATGACAGGCCCTATGGTCAGATGACAGGCCCTCTGGTCAGATGACATGGCCCTATGGTCAGATGACAGGCCCTATGGTCAGATGACAGGCCTTATGGTCAGATGACAGGCCCTATGGTCAGATCACAGGCCTTAGATGGCGCCGGAGGAGATGGCCACCGTTTTACGGTCTCCTAACCAAATGTGCTATTTTCTGGGGGGGTTTTCGCGATATTTGTAAATTATTTTGTACATAATGTTTCTGCAACTGTATTTTACGTCAGGAAAGAGCTTCTGGATATCAGGACAGCGATCACTCACCTCGGATTAGACAAAGAGCTTCTGGATATCAGGACAGTGATCACTCACCTCGGATTAGACAAAGAGCTTCTGGATATCAGGACAGCGATCACTCACCTCGGATTAGATTAAGATTTCTTCAACAACAACAACAAGCAGGATTTACACGGTATCCTCCAAACAACCCACAAGGCAGACATCCCAATTATTCGCAAAAGGAAGTGGCGCAGAGGACGAAGAGCCGGATGCCTCATCCGGACCCTCAGAGGACGAAGAGCCGGATGCCTCATCCGGACCCTCAGAGGACGAAGAGCCGGATGCCTTGTCCGGACCCGCAGAAGGCGAGTAGCAAAGCTGCCTTTACCATCAATATTACTCGCCAACGTGCAATCACTGGACAATAACCTAGACGAGGTACGATCACAAATATCCTACCAACGGGACATCAAAAACTGTCAAATCCTATGTTTCACGGAATCATGGCTGAATGAAGACATGGATATTCAGCTAGCGGGATATACGCGGCACCTGCAAGATAGAACAGAACTCCAGTAAGACGGGGGGGTCTGTGCATATTTGTAAACAAGAGCTGGTGCACGAAATCTAAGGAAGTCTATTGGTTTTGCTCGCCTGAAGTAGAGTATATTGTGATAAAATGCAGGCCACACTTACTTGCCTAGAGAGTTTTCAGCTATTCTTTTTGTGGTTGTTTCTTTTCCACCACAGACAGATGCTGGCACTAAGACCGCAGTCAGTCAGCTGTATAAGGAAATAAGCAAACAGGAAACCACTCACCCAGATGCGGCGCTCCTAGTGGCTGGAGACTAATGCAGGGAATCTTAAATCAGTTCTACAAAATCTCTATCAAGATGTTAAATGTGCAACCAGAGGGAAATAAATTATGTTCTGTCATTCAGACTACAGGAGCAGACAATGTGTGGTGTTCAATGTAGACCTACATTCCATCAGACTTTTGAAGAAAAACACACGTAGGGCTTGACCTTTAACCTGTTTATCCACGTGTCCTTCAGACAAGGAGGTGACGGAAAATGTTGTAGGTGTTTTATACAAGAAACCAGACAAATGAATCAGACAAACTATACCACCCTCTGCCTATTGGCACCTTATTTTATTCAAGCCTCTTAAAATACACCACCCTTTAAGACAACAAAAACTAGAAATTCACTTTGTGCAGGAAGCAAGCACTCCCCCGTTGTTGACTACAAATGATATATAGTATATATATATATATATACAGTTGAAGTCGGAAGTTGAAATACTCTTAGGTTGGAGTTATTAAAACTCGTTTTTCAACCACTCCACAATTTTCTTGTTAACAAACCATAGTTTTGGCAAGTCGGTTAGGACATCTACTTTCTGCATGCCGCAAGTAATTTTTCTAACAATTGTTTACAAACAGATTATTTATCTTATAATTCACTGTATCACAATTCCAGTGGGTCAGAAGTTTACATACACTAGGTTGACTGTGCCTTTAAACAGCTTGGAAAATTCCAGAAAAGATGTCATGGCTTAGAAGCTTCTGATAGGCTAATTGACATAATTTGAGTCAATTGGAGGTGTTCCTGTGGATGTATTTCAAGGCCTACCTTCAAACTCAGTGCCTCTTTGCTTGACATCATGGGAAAATCAAAAGAAATAAGCCAAGTTGTAGACCTCCACGAGTCCGGTTCAACCTTGGAAGCAATTTCCAAACGCCTGAAGGTACCACGTTCATCTGTACAAACAGTAATACGCAAGTATAAACACCATGGGACCACGCAGCCGTCACACCGTTCAGGAAGGAGACGTGTTATGTCTCCTAGAGATGAACGTACTTTGCTACGAAAAGTGCAAATCAATCCCAGAACAGCAAAAGACCTTGAGGAAACAGGTACAAAAGTATCTATATCCACAGTAAAACGAGTCCTATATCGACATAACCTGAAAGGCTGCTCAGCAAGGAAGAAGTCACTGCTCCAAAACCGCCATGAAAAAGCCAGACTACGGTTTGCAACTGCACATGGGGACAAATACCGTACTTTTTGGAGAAATGTCCTCTGGTGTGATCAAACAAAAATAGAACTGTTTGGCCATAATGGCCATCGTTATGTTTGGAGGAAAAAAGAGTGAGGCTTGCAAGTCGAAGAACACCATCCCACCCGTGATGCACGGGGGTGGCAGCATCATGTTGTGATGGTGCTTTGCTGCAGGAGGGACTGGTGCACTTCACAAAATAGATGGAATCAGGAGGGAAGGAATTGATGTTATATGTTGAAGCAACATCAGTCAGGAAGTTAAAGCTTGGTCGCAAATGGGTCTTCCAAATGGACAATGACCCCAAAGGTACTTCCAAAGTTGTGTCAAAATGGTTTAAGGGCAACAATGACAAGGTATTGGAGTGGCCATCACAAAGCCCTGACCTCAGTTCTATAGGCAATTTGTGGGCAGAACTGAAGAACTGAAGAAGTCTGAGCGAGCAAGGAGGCCTACAAACCTGACTCAGTTACACCAGCTTTGTCAGGGGGATTGGGCCAAAATTCACCCAACTTATTGTGGGAAGTTTGTGGAAGGCTACATTAAACGTTTGACTCAAGTTAAACAATTTAAAGGCAATGCCAGCTAATACTAATTGAGTGCCTAGGAACAGTGGGTTAACTGCCTTGTTCAGGGACAGAATGACAGCCTGGGAACAGTGGGTTAACTGCCTTGTTCAGGGACAGAATGACAGCCTGGGAACAGTGGGTTAACTGCACTGTTCAGGGACAGAATGACAGCCTGGGAACAGTGGGTTAACTGCATTGTTCAGGGACAGAATGACAGCCTGGGAACAGTGGGTTAACTGCATTGTTCAGGGACAGAATGACAGCCTGGGAACAGTGGGTTAACTGCATTGTTCAGGGACAGAATGACAGCCTGGGAACAGTGGGTTAACTGCCTTGTTCAGGGACAGAATGACAGCCTGGGAACAGTGGGTTAACTGCCTTGTTCAGGGACAGAATGACAGCCTGGGAACAGTGGGTTAACTGCCTTGTTCAGGGACAGAATGACAGCCTGGGAACAGTGGGTTAACAACCTTGTTCAGGGGCAGAATGACAGACTTGTACCTAGTCAGCTTGGGGATTTGATCGTGCAACCTTTTGCTTACTGGCTCAATGCTCTAACAACTAGGCTACCTGCCACCCCGATAGCTTGATAAGTAGGATGAGGTCAGACAGGTGGTATGTTGTCCATACTGTATACCACAAACCCTGGGGTTTCTTATTGCTGTTATAAACTGGTTACCAAAGTAATTAGAGCAGGAAAAACACATGTTTTGTCGTACCAGTGGTATATGGTCTGATATACTCTGGCTGTCAGCCAATCAGCATTCAGGGCTCGAACCACCCAGTTTATAACGTGGAATAGAGACACCGTTTGGAACGCGGTTTTAATAACCAATCCCGATCCAGGAATAGACCCAACCGTTGTATAAATCCATGATACTGAATTTGATGCGTGACTTTTGCCTGGATCAGAAAATGTTTCGGACAAACAGACAGCGAGGTTTATATTAATGTTTGCTGCCTGCCTTACTGCCTGAATTACTACCTTACTGCCTTACTGCCTTACTACCTAAATACCTTACTGCCTGCCATACTACCTAATTATCTTACTGCCATACTACCTAATTACCTTACTGCCTTACTACCTAATTACCTTACTGCAATACTGCCTTATCACCTTACTGCCATACTGCCTTATCACCTTACTGCCATACTGCCTCATCACCTTACTGCCATACTACCTAATTACCTTACTGCCTTACTGCCTAATCACCTTACTGCCTTACTACCTAATTACCTTACTGCCTTACTGCCTTACCACTTTACTGCCTTATCACCTTACTGCCATAGTACCTAATTACCTTACTGCCTTACTACCTAATTACCTTACTGCCATACTGCCTTATCACCATACTGCCTTACTACCTTTCTTCCTGACTGCCTCACTGCCTTACTACCTTACTGCCTTACTCAATCCATATGGAGGATTAGAGGCAGGAAATACCCACAACAGTAATCAGGGTAGAGGAGAGGGAGGCTTATCAATCTAGAGGGGGAGGAGGAAATGAAAGGCGAATGGGGCCTACTCATCTAGAGAGAGGAGATGGAGGCCTACTCATCTAGAGAGGGGAGAGGAGAGGAGATGGAGGCCTACTCATCTAGAGAGAGGAGAGGAGATGGAGGCCTACTCATCTAGAGAGAGGAGATGGAGGCCTACTCATCTAGAGTTTAGAGAGGAGATGGAGGACTACTCATCTAGAGAGAGGAGATGGAGGCCTACTCATCTAGAGAGTAGAGAGGAGAGGGAGGCCTACTCATCTAGAGAGTAGAGAGGAGAGAGAGGCCTACTCATCTAGACAGAGGAGATGGAGGCCTACTCATCTAGAGAGGGGAGAGGAGAGGAGATGGAGGCCTACTCATCTAGAGAGAGGAGAGGAGATGGAGGCCTACTCATCTAGAGAGAGGAGATGGAGGCCTACTCATCTAGAGTGTAGAGAGGAGAGGGAGGCCTACTCATCTAGAGAGTAGAGAGGAGAGAGAGGCCTACTCATCTAGACAGAGGAGATGGAGGCCTACTCATCTAGAGGGGTGGAGAGGAGAGGAGATGGAGGCCTACTCATCTAGAGAGAGGAGAGGAGATGGAGGCCTACTCATCTAGAGAGAGGAGATGGAGGCCTACTCATCTAGAGAGTAGAGAGGAGAGGGAGGCCTACTCATCTAGAGAGGAGAGAGGAGATGGAGGCCTACTCATCTAGAGAGGGGAGAAGAGATGGAGGCCTACTCATCTAGAGAGGGGAGAGGAGAGGAGATGGAGGCCTACTCATCTAGAGAGGGGAGAGGAGATGGAGGCCTACTCATCTAGAGAGGGGAGAGGAGAGGGAGGCCTACTCATCTAGAGAGTAGAGAGGAGATGGAGGCCTACTCATCTAGAGAGTAGAGAGGAGAGGAGATGAGATGGAGGACCCCCCATCTAGAGAGTAGAGAGGAGAGGAGATGAGATGGAGGACCCCCCATCTAGAGAGTAGAGAGGAGAGGAGATGAGATGGAGGACCCCCAATCTAGAGAGTAGAGAGGGGAGGAGATGAGATGGAGGACCCCCCATCTAGAAAGGAGAGAGGAGATGAGATGGAGGACCCCCCATCTAGAGAGTAGAGAGGAGAGGAGAGGAGAGGAGATGGAGGACCCCCCTTCTAGAGAGTAGAGAGGAGAGGAGGGGAGATGGATGCCTACCCTTCTAGATAGTAGAGAGGAGATGGAGGCCTACTCATCTAGAGTGTAGAGAGGAGAGGGAGGCCTACTCATCTAGAGAGTAGAGAGGAGAGAGAGGCCTACTCATCTAGACAGAGGAGATGGAGGCCTACTCATCTAGAGGGGTGGAGAGGAGAGGAGATGGAGGCCTACTCATCTAGAGAGAGGAGAGGAGATGGAGGCCTACTCATCTAGAGAGAGGAGATGGAGGCCTACTCATCTAGAGAGTAGAGAGGAGAGGGAGGCCTACTCATCTAGAGAGTAGAGAGGAGATGGAGGCCTACTCATCTAGAGAGGGGAGAAGAGATGGAGGCCTACTCATCTAGAGAGGGGAGAGGAGAGGAGATGGAGGCCTACTCATCTAGAGAGGGGAGAGGAGATGGAGGCCTACTCATCTAGAGAGGGGAGAGGAGAGGGAGGCCTACTCATCTAGAGAGTAGAGAGAGAGATGGAGGCCTACTCATCTAGAGAGTAGAGAGGAGAGGAGATGAGATGGAGGACCCCCATCTAGAGAGTAGAGAGGAGAGGAGATGAGATGGAGGACCCCCATCTAGAGAGTAGAGAGAGAGGAGATGAGATGGAGGACCCCAATCTAGAGAGTAGAGAGGGGAGGAGATGAGATGGAGGACCCCCATCTAGAAAGGAGAGAGGAGATGAGATGGAGGACCCCCATCTAGAGAGTAGAGAGGAGGAGAGGAGAGGAGATGGAGGACCCCCTTCTAGAGAGTAGAGAGGAGAGGAGGGAGATGGATGCCTACCCTTCTAGATAGTAGAGAGGAGAGGAGAGGAGATGGAGGACCCCCCATCTAGAGAGTAGAGAGGAGAGAAGAGGAGATGAGATGGAGGACCCCCCATCTAGAGAGTAGAGAGGAGAGGAGAGGAGATGGATGCCTACCCTTCTAGAGAGTAGAGAGGAGAGGAGATGAGATGGAGGACCCCCCATCTAGAAAGGAGAGAGGAGAGGAGAGGAGATGGAGGACCCCCCATCTAGAAAGGAGAGAGGAGAGGAGATGAGATGGAGGACCCCCAATCTAGAGAGTAGAGAGGAGAGGAGATGAGATGGAGGACCCCCCATCTAGAAAGGAGAGAGGAGATGAGATGGAGGACCCCCCATCTAGAGAGTAGAGAGGAGAGGAGAGGAGATGGAGGACCCCCCATCTAGAGAGTAGAGAGGAGAGGAGATGAGATGGAGGACCCCCCATCTAGAAAGGAGAGAGGAGATGAGATGGAGGACCCCCCATCTAGAGAGTAGAGAGGAGAGGAGAGGAGATGGAGGACCCCCCTTCTAGAGAGTAGAGAGGAGAGGAGGGGAGATGGATGCCTACCCTTCTAGATAGTAGAGAGGAGAGGAGAGGAGATGGAGGACCCCCCATCTAGAGAGTAGAGAGGAGAGGAGAGGAGATGAGATGGAGGACCCCCCATCTAGAGAGTAGAGAGGAGAGGAGAGGAGATGGATGCCTACCCTTCTAGAGAGTAGAGAGGAGAGGAGATGAGATGGAGGACCCCCCATCTAGAAAGGAGAGAGGAGAGGAGAGGAGATGGAGGACCCCCCATCTAGAAAGGAGAGAGGAGAGGAGAGGAAATAAAGTCCCTGCTGTGTGGTGGAACTGATTTGACACATTAAAGACAGTGAGCCACTGAAAATGCAGGACACACGGAAAAATAAACAGGGATGAGTCTCAAATGGCCCCCTAAGTCAAATGTTATTGGTCACATACACATATTTAGCAGATATTATTGCAGGTGTAGCGAAATGCTTGTGTTCCTAGCTCCAACAGTGCAGTGCAGTGATATCTAATGTAAAATAATGGAATTAAGAAATATATAAATATTAGGACGAGCAATGTCAGAGTGGTATTGGGTAAGGCAGTAAGACGGAGGCGTGGGCCTTGGTACAAATGTAGTGCGCTATAAAGGGAATAGGACGGCATTTGGGATGTAACATGCTGCTGATTTCAGGTTTGAAGAAGGTTCAGGCTGATGAAAAGAAGGAGAGGAGGCCTACTCATCTAGAGAGAGGAGAGGAGATGGAGGCCTGGTCTCTGGTCTCTGGTCTCTGGTCTCTGGTCTCTGGTCTCTGTCTCTGGTCTCCGGTCTCCGGTCTCTGTCTCTGGTCTCCGGTCTCCGGTCTCGGTCTCTGGTCTCTAGTCTCTAGTCTCTGGTCTCTGGTCTCTGGTCTCTGGTCTCTGTCCTCTGGTCTCTGTCTCTGGTGTCTGTCTCTGGTGTCTGTCCCCGGTCTCTGGTCTCCGGTCTCTGGCCTCTGTCTCTGGTCTCTGGTCTCTGGTCTCGGTCTCTGGTCTCTGTCTCTGGTCTCTGTCTCTGGTCTCTGGTCTCGGTCTCGGTCTCGGTCTCTGGTCTCTGGTCTCTGGTCTCTGGTCTCTGGTCTCGGTCTCTGGTCTCTGGTCTCGGTCTCGGTCTCTGGTCTCCGGTCTCTGGCCTCTGTCTCTGGTCTCGGTCTCTGGTCTCTGTCTCTGGTCTCTGGTCTCGGTCTCGGTCTCTGGTCTCTGGTCTCTGGCCTCTGTCTCTGGTCTCGGTCTCTGGTCTCTGGTCTCTGGTCTCTGGTCTCTGGTCTCCGGTCTCCGGTCTCCGGTTGGCTTACTGACGGTCATAAAGATGGTTTACTGCTAGAAATGAGAAAAGCTTGATCCTGCTTCTTGACCGTCTCTTCAGTCCATATCACAAGGTTTTCCCTGCAATGAAAAAGTTACATCAATTTAGCATTGGGAATCACTGACGTGATAGGACCAAAGGCTCTACCCCCAAGCCAGAAGACTGCTGAACAATGAGTCAAATACCCACCAGACTATTTACATTGACCCCGACCCTCCATTTGTTTTTTTACACTGCTGCTACTCGCTGTTTATTATCTATGCATAGTCATTTCACCCCTACCTACACGTACAAATGACCTGAGCTAACCTGTACCCCCGCACACTGACTCGGTACTGGTGCCCTCTCTATATAGCCTTGTTATTGTTATGTTAATATGTTACTTTTTAATTTATTTTGTATTTTTTACTTTAGTTTATGTTGTAAATATTTGTTCTTAAACTCTTCTGATTGGTTAAAAACTTCTTCTTCTTCTTCTTCATCGACGGACACTAATTAGCATAACGCAACGAACATAAATATCCATAGAACATATTCCTAATTAGCATAACGCAACGGACATAAATATCCATAGAACATATTCCTAATTAGCATAACGCAACGAACATAAATATCCATAGAACATATTCCTAATTAGCATAACGCAACGGACATAAATATCCATAGAACATATTCCTAATTAGCATAACGCAACGGACATAAATATCCATAGAACATATTCCTAATTAGCATAACGCAACGGACATAAATATCCATAGAACATATTCCTATGAATGAAAATCACAAGTGAAATATATTGAAACACAGCTTAACCTTTTGTTAATCACCCTGTCATCTCAGATTTTCAAAATATGCTTTACAGCCAAAGCAAGACAAGCATTTGTGTAAGTTTATCGATAGCCTAGCATAGCATTATGTCCAGCTAGCAGCAGGTAACTTGGTCACGAAAATCAGATAAGCAATCAAATTAAATCGTTTAGCTTTGATGAGCTTCGGATGTTTTCACTCACGAGACTCCCAGTTAGATAGCCAATGTTCCTTTTTTCCCAAAATATAATTTTTTTAGGCGAAAATGCTCTGTTTGTTCTTCACGTTTGGCTGAGGAATCGACCGGAAATTGCGGTCACGAAAACGCAGAATCTTTTTCAAAATTAGCTCCATAATATCGACAGAAACATGGCAAACGTTGTTTATAATCAATCCTCAGGGTGTCTTTCAAATATCTATTTGATAATATATCCTCCGGGACAATTGGTTTTTCAGTAGGAGCGAGAGGAAAAATGGCTACCTCTGTATTTTAAGCAAGAATCACTCTGAGAGCCATCAGGTGACCACTTGCGCAATGTAGCCGCTTACGGGTATTCTTCAACATAAAGGCGTAAAACTACGTCACAATGCTGTAGACACCTTGGGGAATACGGAGAAAAAGTAATCTGGTTGATAGCCCATTCACTGCTCAATAGGGACTCATCGGAACGCAGCGCTTTCAAAACATGAGGCACTTCCGGATTGGATTTTTCTCAGGCTTTTGCCTGTAATATATCAGTTCTGTTATACTCACAGACAATATTTTTACAGTTTTGGAAACTTTAGAGTGTTTTCTATCCTAAACCGTCAATTATGTGCATATTCTAGCATCTTGTCCTGACAAAATATCCCATTTACTTTGGGAACGTTATTTTTCCAAAAATGAAAATACTGCCCCCTAGTCACAACATGTTTTAAGGGCTTGTAAGTCTTGTTATATTCGGCGAATGTGACAAATAAAGATTGATTTGATGGGAATTTAGTCTCCTGCTCTTTCTCTCTAATGGCTAATGGCAAACCTCTCTCTCTCTCTCTCTCTCTCTTTGTCTCTCCTCCTGGGGGGAGGCTAGTGGCTCATCTCTCTCTCTCTCTCTCTCCTGCTGGGGAGGCTAATGGCAAACCTCTCTCTCTCTCTCTCTCTCTTTGTCTCTCCTCCTGGGGGGAGGCTAGTGGCTCATCTCTCTCTCTCTCTCTCTCCTGCTGGGGAGGCTAATGGAAAACTCTCTCTCTCTCTCTCTCTTTGTCTCTCCTCCTGGGGGGAGGCTAGTGGCTCATCTCTCTCTCTCTCTCTCTCTCTCTTTGTCTCTCCTCCTGGGGGGAGGCTAGTGGCTCATCTCTCTCTCTCTCTCTCTCTGCTGGGGAGGCTAATGGCAAACCTCTCTCTCTCTCTCTCTCTTTGTCTCTCTCCTGGGGGAGGCTAGTGGCTCATCTCTCTCTCTCTCTCTCTCTCTCTCTCTCCTCTGGGGAGGCTAATGGCAAACCTCTCTCTCTCTCTCCTCCTGGGGGAGGCTAATGGCTCCTCTCTCTCTCTCTCTCTCTCTCTTTGTCTCTCCTCCTGGGGGGAGGCTAATGGCAAACCTCTCTCTCTCTCTCTCTCCTGGGGGAGGCTAGTGGCTCATCTCTCTCTCTCTCTCTCTCTCTCTCTCTCTGCTCTCTCCTGCTGGAGAGGCTCATCTCTCTCCTCTCTCTCTCTCTCTCTTGTCTCTCCTCCTGGGGGAGGCTAGTGGCTCATCTCTCTCTCTCTCTCTCTCTCTGCTGGGAGGCTAATGGCAAACCTCTCTCTCTCTCTCTCTCCTCTCTCTCTCCTGGGGGAGGCTAATGGCAAACCTCATCTCTCTCTCTCTCTCTCTAGTGGCTCATCTCTCTCTCTCTCTCTCTCTCTCTTTGTCTCCTCCTGGGGAGGCTAATGGCAAACCTCTCTCTCTCTCTCTCCTGCTGGGGAGGCTAATGGCAAACCTCTCTCTCTCTCTCTCTCTCTCTCTCTCTTTGTCTCTCCTCCTGGGGAGGCTAGTGGCAAACCTCTGTCTCTCCTCCTGGGGGAGGCTCTCTCTCTCTCTCTCTCTCTCCTGGGGGAGGCTAGTGGCTCACTCTCTCTCTCTCTCTCTCTCTCTCTCTCTCTCTCTCTCTCTCTTGTCTCTCCTCCTGGGGAGGCTAATGGCAAACCTCTCTCTCTCTCTCTCTCTCTGGGGAGGCTAATGGCTCATCTCTCTCTCTCTCTCTCTCTCTCTCTTGTCTCTCCTCCTGGGGGGAGGCTAATGGCAAACCTCTCTCTCTCTCTCTCTCTCTCTCTCTCTCTCTCTCTCTGCTGGAGAGGCTAATGGCAAACCTCTCTCTCTCTCTCTCCTGGGGAGGAGGCTAATGGCAAACCTCTCTCTCTGTCTCTCCCTCCTGGGGGAGGCTAGTGGCTCATCTCTCTCTCTCTCTCTCTCTCTCTCTCTCTTTGTCTCTCCTCCTGGGGGGAGGCTAATGGCAAACCTCTCTCTCTCTCTCTCCTCCTGGGGGGAGGCTAATGGCAAACCTCTCTCTCTCTCTCTCTCTCTCTTTGTCTCTCCCTCCTGGGGAGGCTAGTGGCTCATCTCTCTCTCTCTCTCTCTGCTGGGGAGGCTAATGGCAAACCTCTCTCTCTCTCTCTCTCTCTCTCTCTCTCCTGGGGGAGGCTAATGGCAAACCTCTCTCTCTCTCTCTCCTGGGGGAGGCTAGTGGCTCATCTCTCTCTCTCTCTCTCCTCCTGGGGGAGGCTAATGGCTCTCTCTCTCTCTCTCTCTCTCTCTCTCTTGTCTCTCCTCCTGGGGGGAGGCTAGTGGCTCATCTCTCTCTCTCTCTCTCTCTCTCCTGCTGGGGAGGCTAATGGCAAACCTCTCTCTCTCTCTCTCTCTTTGTCTCTCCTCCTGGGGGGAGGCTAGTGGCTCATCTCTCTCTCTCTCTCTCTCTCTCTCTCTCTCTCTCTCTTTGTCTCTCCTCCTGGGGGGAGGCTAGTGGCTCTCTCTCTCTCTCTCTCTGGGGGAGGCTAATGGCAAACCTCTCTCTCTCTCTCTCTCTGGGGAGGCTAGTGGCTCATCTCTCTCTCTCTCTCTCCTGCTGGAGGGAGGCTAATGGCTCACCTCTCTCTTTGTCTCTCCTCCTGGGGAGGCTAGTGGCTCATCCTCTCTCTCTCTCTCTCTCTCTCTCTCTCCTGCTCTCTCCTGCTGGGAGGCTAATGGCAAACCTCTCTCTCTCTCTCCTGGGGAGGCTAATGGCTCATCTCTCTCTCTCTTTGTCTCTCTCCTGCTGGGGAGGCTAATGGCTCATCTCTCTCTCTTTCTCTCTCTCTGGGGAGGCTAGTGGCTTGTCTCTCTCTCTCTCTTTGTCTCTCCTCCTGGGGGGAGGCTAGTGGCTCATCTCTCTCTCTCTCTCTCCTGCTGGGGAGGCTAATGGCAAACCTCTCTCTCTCTCTCTCTCTCTTCTCCTGCTGGAGATTCTAATGTCAAACCTCTCTCTCTCTCTCTCTCTCTCTTTGTCTCTCCTCCTGGGGGGAGGCTAGTGGCTCATCTCTCTCTCTCTCTCTCTCTTTGTCTCTCCTCCTGGGGGGAGGCTAATGGCAAACCTCTCTCTCTCTCTCTCCTCCTGGGGGGAGGCTAATGGCAAACCTCTCTCTCTCTCTCTCTCTCTCTCCTGCTGGAGAGGCTAATGGCAAACCTCTCTCTTTGTCTCTCCTCCTGGGGGGAGGCTAGTGGCTCATCTCTCTCTCTCTCTCTCTCTCTCTCTCTTTGTCTCTCCTCCTGGGGGGAGGCTAGTGGCTCATCTCTCTCTCTCTCTCTCTCTCTCTCTCTCTCTCTCTCTCTCTCTCTCTCTCTCTCTCCTGCTGGGGAGGCTAATGTCTCTCCTCCTGGGGAGGCTAGTGGCAAACTCTCCTGGGGAGGCTCTCTCTCTCTCTCTCTCCTGCTGGGGAGGCTAATGGCAAACCTCTCTCTCTCTCTCTCCTTCTCCTGCTGGAGATTCTAATGTCAAACCTCTCTCTCTCTCTCTCTTTGTCTCTCCTCCTGGGGGGAGGCTAGTGGCTCATCTCTCTCTCTCTCTCTCCTGCTGGGGAGGCTAATGGCAAACCTCTCTCTCTCTCTCTCTCCTGCTGGAGAGGCTAATGGCAAACCTCTCTCTCTCTCTCTCTCTCTCCTCCTGGGGGAGGCTAGTGGCTCATCTCTCTCTCCTGCTTGGAGAGGCTAATGCCAAACCTCTCTCTCTATCTCTCTCTCTTTGTCTCTCCTCCTGGGGGGAGGCTAGTGGCTCATCTCTCTCTCCTGCTTGGAGAGGCTAATGGCAAACCTCTCTCTCTTTGTCTCTCCTCCTGGGGGGAGCTAGTGACTCATCTCTCTCTCTCTCTCCTGCTGGGGAGGCTAATGGCTCATCTCTCTCTGTCTAAATCTCTCTCTCTTGTTTGGGGGGAGGCTAATGGCTCATCTCTCTCTCTCCTGCTGGGGGGAGGTTAACGTCTCATCTCTCTCTCTCTTCATTTGGGGGAGGCTAATGGCTCACCTCTCCCTCTCGCTCCTCTTCCCCTCCCTCTCCCTCTGTATCTTCCATTCCTCAGACTGAAAGTCAGGATCAGTAGAGTGCTTTATATGTCCCCTTCAGCCCTCAGGTTCAGTAAATCAGCCATAGTGTTTGGCTGCATCCCAAATTGCACCTTATCCCATATATAGTGGTCTACATCCACCTATAGTAGTGCACAACATCCACCTATAGTATTTATGTTTTATTTTTTTATTTTACCTTTATTTAACCAGGCAAGTCAGTTAAGAACAAATTCTTATTTTCAATGACAGCCTAGGAACAGCGGGTTAACTGCCTGTTCAGGGGCAGAACGACAGATTTGTACCTTGTCAGCTCGGGGGTTTGAACTCGCAACCTTCCGGTTGCTAGTCCACCGCTCTAACCACTAGGCTACCCTACATCCACCTATAGTAGTGGACTATATAGGGAATAAACTGTCATTTGGGACACAGCGTGTGTCATACTGGAGAGAAGGAATGATGCCTCCATTGAAACATCCCAATAAGAGCCTGTCTCAGTCTTAGTCTGAGCCTTAGTCTGAGCCTTAGTCTGAGTCGTAATCTGAGTCTTAGTTTGAGTTTTAGACTGAGCCTTAATCTGAGCCTTAATCCGATCCTTAGTCTGAGTCTTAATCTGAGTCTTGGTCTGAGCCTTGGTCTGAGCCTTAGTCTGAGCCTTAATCTGAGTCTTAATCTGAACCTTAGTCTGAGCCTTAATCTGATTTTAAATCTGAGCCTTATTCTGAATCTTAGTCTGAGCCTTAGTCTGAGCTTAATATGAGCCTTAGTCTGAGCCTTAATCTGATCCTTATTCTGAACCTTAGTCTGAGTTTTAGTCTGACTTAGTCTGAGACTTATTCTGTGCCGGGGAGGAAAGGTGAGGACAATTTAACTGTCTGGCTGTACAAAAGAGATGGGCCCTAGTATCTGTTTTAGGAGGGACAGAGATGAGGATAAATACAATGGCAACATTAAGATGTCACCTCAGGACACCCACGCAATACACACACCCACGCAATACACACACCCACGCAATACACACACCCACGCAATACACACACCCACGCAATACACACACCCACGCAATACACACACCCACGCAATACACACACCCACGCAATACACACACCCACGCAATACACACACCCACGCAATACACACACCCACGCAATACACACACCCACGCAATACACACACCCACGCAATACACACACCCACGCAATACACACACCCACGCAATACACACACCCACGCAATACACACACCCACGCAATACACACACCCACGCAATACACAATACAAAGCTGTTTTAGAAACATGGCTGTGGGTTAGAGGGGCCGAGACCACACTGGGTAGTTAGTAATTCCAGAGAACTTCCATGTTTTTTTTAAGCGAAGGGCATTTCAGTTCGGAAGTCTATGATTTAGCCTCTGGAAATCTAAACTGTGTTTGTTTTCATAATTGGGAGTATTATGATTATTTCACCAGGGGACCGTTGAACGTCTGGAGGAAAATATATAGACAATATTTCATCACAGACTACAGCAGTTCATTATTCTTTGTGCTGTGGTCCAATTGTGTTGTTGGAATAATTCAGTTGCTTCAACCCACGAGCCACCGGAGGGGCTTTGTAAAGGGAAACAAGAAAAACCACAGTGTGCATCCTAAATGGCACCCTATTCCCTAGTGCACTACTTTAGACCAGAGCCCTATGGCACCCTATTCCCTAGTGCACTACTTTAGACCAGAGACCTATGACACCCTATTCCCTATATAGTGCACTACTTTAGACCAGAGACCTATGGCACCCTATTCCCTAGTGCACTACTTTAGACCAGAGACCTATGGCACCCTATTCCCTATATATAGTGCACTACTTTAGACCAGGGTCCATAGTGCTCTGGTCATAGGTAGTGTTTTTATAATGGACAGGGTTCCATTTGGGACAGAAAAGTTTTTTTGTTTGTTGCTGAAACTTGTAAAACAACAGACAGTCCATCTGTACAGTAGTATCAGTCTATTGTCTGAGGGCAGAGGGCTGAGGGCTGAGGGCAGAGGGCAGAGGGCTGAGGGCAGAGGGCAGAGGGCAGAGGGCAGAGGGCTGAGGGCAGAGGGCTGAGGGCAGAGGGCAGAGGGCTGAGGGCTGAGGGCAGAGGGCTGAGGGCTGAGGGCAGAGGGCTGAGGGCTGAGGGCAGAGGGCAGAGGGCTGAGGGCTGAGGGCAGAGGGCAGAGGGCTGAGGG
>NC_088401.1:6888153-6940653 GCF_034236695.1 Oncorhynchus nerka | reverse complement strand
CGTAATCGGGAGTCCTACCGCGTAGTGCACAATTGGCCGAGCGTCGTCCGGGTTAGTGGAGGGTTTGGCCCGGGGTTAAATAAATGTTAATTAAATAGCGGTGAACTAATGAGTGAATTAAGCCTTTATAGGATGCATTAATTTTGACCAGGGCTCCGTTCAAAGTTAAGTATAGATAGGGAATAGGGCTCTGGTCTAAAGTAGTGCACTATATAGGGAATAAGGTGCCATAGGGCCCTGGTCTAAAGTAGTGCACTATATAGGGAATAAGGTGCCATAGGGCTCTGGTCTAAAGTAGTGTACTATATAGGGAATAGGGTGCCATATGGCTCTGGTCTAAAGTAGTGCTTTCTGCAGGGAATAGGGTGTAATTCAGGACCCCTTGCCTCTATCCCTGGATAGCTCCATCCGGCTCTACCAGTACCAACGAAGACAAACCAATGTCACTCAGTCCACATTAAGATAAGTAACACCCAGATGAGTGGTGACTCTCGTCGGACAAAGCCGTTTCCTATTGCAGCAGTGTGGGTTGGGGTTGGAGGTGGGCGGGGGCGGGGGGAGGGGGAGGGGGTGGGGGGTTGGAGCGGACGGGTGTGTTTTGGCAAATTGCAACAGACTCATCTTGGCTACAGGCATCCTCTTTTCTGGGTTTCTGTGTCGGGTTTCC
This sequence comes from Oncorhynchus nerka, assembly GCF_034236695.1. Lineage (NCBI taxonomy): Eukaryota > Metazoa > Chordata > Actinopteri > Salmoniformes > Salmonidae > Oncorhynchus > Oncorhynchus nerka. Next base: position 6,939,986 of record NC_088401.1, on the reverse strand, counting down.
GTCTCTCTCCGGTTGAGTCCAAAATGGCTCCCTAAAATCAACGTAGCGCACTGCTTTTGCACAGGACCCACACACCACATAGGGAACAGGGTGCCATTTGGGATGCATTAACCAGTCAGAGTACAGGGCCTTTTATCACGCTGCCCTCCTCTCTGCTTCCAGCGGTAAGATTTCAGGTGCTGGTCTCCAGGGGAACAGGGGTCCCCTCTGTGTCCGGGTGGCAGGGGTCTCTGGGGAGGCCTGGGAAAGGGCAGGTACCGCCACAGAGCGGTTCTACCTCAGAGGACAGATAACAGTGGGGGCTTTGAGGAGAGGGACAGATTCAGTTCAATTGGCAAGCTTAAAGGTGGGCATCACAAATGGAACCCTATTCCCTATATAGTGCACTACATTAGACCAGAGCCCTATTCCCTATATAGTGCACTACTTTAGACCAGAACCCTATGGAACCCTATTCCCTATATAGTGCACTACTTTAGACCAGAGCCCTATGGCACCCTATTCCCTATATAGTGCACTACTTTAGACCAGACCCCTATGACACAGTATCCCCATCTACAGTGCACTACTTTAGACCAGAGCCATATGGCACCCTATTCCCTATATAGTGCACTACTTTAGACCAGAGTCCTATGGCACCCTATTCCCTATATAGTGCACTACTTTAGACCAGAGTCCTATGGCACCCTATTCCCTATATAGTGCACTACTTTAGACCAGAGCCCTATGGCACCCTATTCCCTATATAGTGCACTACTTTAGACCAGAACCCTATGGCACCCTATTCCCTATATAGTGCACTACTTTAGACCAGAGCCCTATGGCACCCTCTTCCCTATATAGTGCACTACTTTAGACCAGAGCCCTATTGATTGTTCACTATAAAGTGAAAAAGGTGCAATTTGGAGAACAGTTTAAGAGTCTTCATGGAGGTAGACTAGTAAGGGGGAAAAAGACAGACAAATGATTCCTATTGGCTGTAGGAGGGGAAAGGAGTTCCTATTGGCTGTAGGAGGGGAAAGGAGTTCCTATTGGCTGTAGGAGGGGAAAGGAGTTCCTATTGGCTATAGGAGGGGAAAGGAGTTCCTATTGGCTGTAGGAGGGGAAAGGAGTTCGTAATGATGGAAAGAGACAACCATGAGCTACCACCTCCACTACCAGTCACTCAGACACCCTCCACCACCAGTCACTCTGACCACCTCCACTACCAGTCACTCTGACCACCTCCACTACCAGTCACTCAGACATACCTCCACTACCAGTCACTCTGACCACCTCCACTACCAGTCACTCTGATCACCTCCACTACCAGTCACTCTGACCACCTATACTACCAGTCACTCTGACCACCTCCACTACCAGTCACTCTGACCACCTCCACTACCAGTCACTCTGACCACCTATACTACCAGTCACTCTGACCACCTCCACTACGAGTCACTCTGACCACCTCCACTACCAGTCACTCTGATCACCTCCACTACCAGTCACTCTGACCACCTATACTACCAGTCACTCTGACCACCTCCACTACCAGTCACTCTGACCACCTCCACTACCAGTCACTCTGACCACCTATACTACCAGTCACTCTGACCACCTCCACTACCAGTCACTCTGACCACCTCCACTACCAGTCACTCTGACCACCTCCACTACCAGTCACTCTGACCACCTCCACTACCAGTCACTCTGACCACCTCCACTACCAGTCACTCTGACCACCTCCACTACCAGTCACTCAGAGACATGAGTTACCACCTCCACTACCAGTCACTCAGAGACATGAGTTACCACCTCCACTACCAGTCACTCAGAGACATGAGTTACCACCTCCACTACCAGTCACTCAGAGACATGAGTTACCACCTCCACTACCAGTCACTCAGAGACATGAGTTACCACCTCCACTACCAGTCACTCAGAGACATGAGTTACCACCTCCACTACCAGTCACTCAGAGACATGAGTTACCACCTCCACTACCAGTCACTCAGAGACATGAGTTACCACCTCCACTACCAGTCACTCAGAGACATGAGTTACCACCTCCACTACCAGTCACTCAGAGACATGAGTTACCACCTCCACTACCAGTCACTCAGAGACATGAGTTACCACCTCCACTACCAGTCACTCAGAGACATGAGTTACCACCTCCACTACCAGTCACTCTGACCACCTCCACTACCAGTCACTCTGACCACCTCCACTACCAGTCACTCTGACCACCTCCACTACCAGTCACTCTGACAAATGAGAAAACGACAAAACAATACACATTAGATAATGAAATCAGATCAAATTATTCTCAATAATTTGAAATCCGCATTTTGTGAGTTGAGAGATGTAGAGGGAGAGGTAGAGACAGGTAAATATCTCAGGTGTAGAGGGAGAGGTAGAGACAGGTAAATATCTCAGGTGTAGAGGGAGAGGTAGAGACAGGTAAATATCTCAGGTGTAGAGGGAGAGGTAGAGACAGGTAAATATCTCAGGTGTAGAGGGAGAGGTAGAGACAGGTAAATATCTCAGGTGTAGAGGAAGAGGTAGAGACAGGTCAATATCTCAGATGTAGAGGGAGAGGTAGAGACAGGTAAATATCTCAGGTGTGGAGGGAGAGGTAGAGACAGGTCAATATCTCAGGTGTAGAGGGAGAGGTAGAGACAGGTCAATATCTCAGATGTAGAGGGAGAGAGTGGAGACAGGTAAATATCTCAGGTGTTGAGGGAAAGGTAGAGACAGGTCAATATCTCAGGTGTTGAGGGAAAGGTAGAGACAGGTCAATATCTCAGGTGTAGAGGGAGAGAGTGGAGACAGGTAAATATATCAGGTGTTGAGCAAAGGTAGAGACAGGTCAATATCTCAGATGTAGAGAGAGAGGTAGAGACAGGTCAAAATCTCAGGTGTGGAGGGAGAGACAGGTGAATATCTCAGATGTAGAGGGAAAGGTAGAGACAGGTCAATATCTCAGGTGTAGAGAGAGAGGTAGAGACAGGTAAATATCTCAGATGTAGAGGGAAAGGTAGAGACAGGTCAATATCTCAGGTGTAGAGGGAGAGGTAGAGACGGGAACATATCTCAGGTGTTGAGGTAGAGACGGGAACATATCTCAGGTGTAGAGGTAGAGACAGGTAAATATCTCAGGTGTAGAGGGAGAGACAGGTCAATATCTCAGGTGTTGAGGGAGAGGTAGAGACGGGAACATATCTCAGGTGTTGAGGTAGAGACGGGAACATATCTCAGGTGTTGAGGTAAAGACGGGAACATATCTCAGGTGTAGAGAGAGAGGTAGAGACAGGTCAATATCTCAGGTGTAGAGGGAGAGGTAGAGACAGGTATATATCTCAGGTGTTGAGGGAGAGGTAGAGACAGGTCAATATCTCAGGTGTAGAGGGAGAGTTAGAGACAGGTAAATATCTCAGGTGTAGAGGGAGAGGTAGAGACGGGAACATATCTCAGGTTTTGAGGTAGAGACGGGAACATATCTCAGGTGTTGAGGTAGAGACAGGTAAATATCTCAGGTGTAGAGGGAGAGACAGGTCAATATATCAGGTGTTGAGGGAAATGTAGAAACAGGTCAATATATCAGGTGTTGAGGGAAATGTAGAAACAGGTCAATATATCAGGTGTTGAGGAAAAGGTAGAAACAGGTCAATATCTCAGGTGTAGAGGGAGAGGTAGAGACAGGTCAATATCTCAGGTGTGGAGGAAAAGGTAGAAACAGGTCAATATCTCAGGTGTAGAGGGAGAGGTAGAGACAGGTCAATATCTCAGGTGTAGAGGGAGAGGTAGAAACAGGTCAATATATCAGGTGTGGAGGAAAAGGTAGAAACAGGTCAATATCTCAGGTGTAGAGGGAGAGGTAGAGACAGGTCAATATCTCAGGTGTAGAGGGAGAGGTAGAGACAGGTCAATATCTCAGGTGTAGAGGGAGAGGTAGATACAGGTCAATATCTCAGGTGGAGAGGGAGAGGTAGAGACAGGTAAATATCTCAGGTGTTGAGGGAGAGGTAGAGACAGGTAAATATCTCAGGTGTAGAGGGAGAGGTAGAGACAGGTCAATATCTCAGGTGTAGAGGGTCAGAGGTAGAGACAGGTCAATATCTCAGGTGTAGAGAGAGGTATAGGTGTAGAGGAGAGTAGAGACAGGTCAATATCTCAGGTGTAGAGGGAGAGGTAGAGACAGGTAAATATCTCAGGTGTAGAGGGAGAGGTAGAGACAGGTAAATATCTCAGGTGTAGAGGGAGAGGTAGAGACAGGTCAATATCTCAGGTGTAGAGGGAGAGGTAGAGACAGGTATATATCAGGTAGAGGGAGGCAGAGACAGGTCAATATCTCAGGTGTAGAGGGAGAGGTAGAGACAGGTAAATATCTCAGGTGTAGAGGAGAGGTAGAGACAGGTATATATCTCAGGTGTAGAGGGAGAGGTAGAGACAGGTATATATCTCAGGTGTAGAGGGAGAGGTAGAGACAGGTAAATATCTCAGGTGTAGAGGGAGAGGTAGAGACAGGTAAATATCTCAGGTGTAGAGGGAGAGGTAGAGACAGGTCAATATCTCAGGTGTAGAGGAGAGGTAGAGACAGGTCAATATCTCAGGTGTAGAGGGAGAGGTAGAGACAGGTCAATATCTCAGGTGTAGAGGGAGAGGTAGAGACAGGTAATATCTCAGGTGTAGAGGGAGAGGTAGAGACAGGTAAATATCTCAGGTGTAGAGGGGTAGAGAGGTAGAGACAGGTATATATCTCAGGTGTAGAGGGAGAGGTAGAGACAGGTAAATATCTCAGGTGTAGAGGGAGAGGTAGAGACAGGTAAATATCTCAGGTGTAGAGGGAGAGGTAGAGACAGGTAAATATCTCAGGTGTAGAGGGAGAGGAGACAGGTAAATATCTCAGGTGGAGAGGGAGAGGTAGAGACAGGTAAATATCTCAGGTGTAGAGGGAGAGGTAGAGACAGGTAAATATCTCAGGTGTAGAGGGAGAGGTAGAGACAGGTAAATATCTCAGGTGTAGAGGGAGAGGTAGAGTTGAGGGAAAGGTAGAGACAGGTCAATATCTCAGGTGTAGAGGGAGAGGTAGAGACAGGTCAATATCTCAGGTGTAGAGGGAGAGGTAGAGACAGGTAAATATCTCAGGTGTAGAGGGAGAGGTAGAGACAGGTAAATATCTCAGGTGTAGAGGGAGAGGTAGAGACAGGTAAATATCTCAGGTGTAGAGGGAGAGGTAGAGACAGGTCAATATCTCAGGTGTAGAGGGAGGTAGAGACAGGTAAATATCTCAGGTGTAGAGGGAGAGGTAGAGACAGGTCAATATCTCAGGTGTAGAGGGAGAGGTAGAGACAGGTAAATATCTCAGGTGTAGAGGGAGAGGTAGAGACAGGTCAATATCTCAGGTGTAGAGGAGAGAGAGGGTAGGTGTAGAGGGAGAGGTAGAGACAGGTAAATATCTCAGGTGTAGAGGGAGAGGTAGAGACAGGTAAATATCTCAGGTGTAGAGGGAGAGGTAGAGACAGGTAAATATCTCAGGTGTAGAGGGAGAGGTAGAGACAGGTCAATATCTCAGGTGTAGAGGGAGAGGTAGAGACAGGTAAATATCTCAGATGTAGAGGGAGGGAGAGGTGGAGAGACAGGTAAATATCTCAGGTGTTGAGGGAGGTAAGACAGGTCAATATCTCAGGTGTAGAGGGAAAGGTAGAGACAGGTCAATATCTCAGGTGTAGAGGAGAGGTAGAGACAGGTAAATATCTCAGGTGTAGAGGGAGAGGTAGAGACTCAGGTGTAGAGGAATAAATATCTCAGGTGTAGAGGGAGAGGTAGGTCAATATCTCAGGTGTAGAGGGAGAGGTAGAGACAGGTCAATATCTCAGGTGTAGAGGAGAGGTAGAGACAGGTCAATATCTCAGGTGTAGAGGGAGAGGTAGAGACAGGTAAATATCTCAGGTGTAGAGGGAGAGGTAGAGACAGGTAAATATCTCAGGTGTAGAGGAGAGGTAGAGACAGGTAAATATCTCAGGTGTAGAGGGAGAGGTAGAGACAGGTCAATATCTCAGGTGTAGAGGGAGAGGTAGAGACAGGTCAATATCTCAGGTGTAGAGGGAGAGGTAGAGACAGGTCAATATCTCAGGTGTAGAGGGAGAGGTAGAGACAGGTAATATCTCAGGTGTAGAGGGAGAGGTAGAGACAGGTAAATATCTCAGGTGTAGAGGGAGAGGTAGAGACAGGTCAATATCTCAGGTGTAGAGGGAGAGGTAGAGACAGGTCAATATCTCAGGTGTAGAGGAGAGGTAGAGACAGGTATATATCTCAGGTGTAGAGGGAGAGGTAGAGACAGGTCAATATCTCAGGTGTAGAGGGAGAGGTAGAGACAGGTAAATATCTCAGGTGTAGAGGGAGAGGTAGAGACAGGTAAATATCTCAGGTGTAGAGGGAGAGGTAGAGACAGGTATATATCTCAGGTGTAGAGGGAGAGGTAGAGACAGGTAAATATCTCAGGTGTAGAGGGAGAGGTAGAGACAGGTAAATATCTCAGGTGTAGAGGAGAGGTAGAGACAGGTAAATATCTCAGGTGTAGAGGGAGAGGTAGAGACAGGTCAATATCTCAGGTGTAGAGGGAGAGGTAGAGAAAGGTAAATATCTCAGGTGTAGAGGGAGAGGTAGAGACAGGTCAATATCTCAGGTGTAGAGGGAGAGGTAGAGACAGGTAATATCTCAGGTGTAGAGGGAGAGGTAGAGACAGGTAAATATCTCAGGTGTAGAGGGAGAGGTAGAGACAGGTAAATATCTCAGGTGTAGAGGGAGAGGTAGAGACAGGTAATATCTCAGGTGTAGAGGGAGAGGTAGAGACAGGTAAATATCTCAGGTGTAGAGGAGAGGTAGAGACAGGTAAATATCTCAGGTGTAGAGGGAGAGGTAGAGACAGGTCAATATCTCAGGTGTAGAGGGAGAGGTAGAGACAGGTAAATATCTCAGGTGTAGAGGGAGAGGTAGAGACAGGTAAATATCTCAGGTGTAGAGGGAGAGGTAGAGACAGGTAAATATCTCAGGTGTAGAGGGAGACAGGTAGAGACAGGTAAATATCTCAGGTGTAGAGGAGAGGTAGAGACAGGTAAATATCTCAGGTGTAGAGGAGAGGTAGAGACAGGTCAATATCTCAGGTGTAGAGGGAGAGGTAGAGACAGGTAAATATCTCAGGTGTAGAGGGAGAGGTAGAGACAGGTAAATATCTCAGGTGTAGAGGGAGAGGTAGAGACAGGTAAATATCTCAGGTGTAGAGGGAGAGGTAGAGACAGGTAATATCTCAGGTGTAGAGGGAGAGGTAGAGACAGGTATATCTCAGGTGTAGAGGGAGAGGTAGAGACAGGTAAATATCTCAGGTGTAGAGGGAGAGGTAGAGACAGGTCAATATCTCAGGTGTAGAGGGAGAGGTAGAGACAGGTAAATATCTCAGGTGTAGAGGGAGAGGTAGAGACAGGTCAATATCTCAGGTGTAGAGGGAGAGGTAGAGACAGGGGAGAGGTAGAGACAGGTAATCTCAGGTGTAGAGGGAGAGGTAGAGACAGGTAAATATCTCAGGTGTAGAGGGAGAGGTAGAGACAGGTAAATATCTCAGGTGTAGAGGGAGAGGTAGAGACAGGTAAATATCTCAGGTGTAGAGGGAGAGGTAGAGACAGGTCAATATCTCAGGTGTAGAGGGAGAGGTAGAGACAGGTCAATATCTCAGGTGTAGAGGGAGAGGTAGAGACAGGTCAATATCTCAGGTGTAGAGGGAGAGGTAGAGACAGGTAAATATCTCAGGTGTAGAGGGAGAGGTAGAGACAGGTCAATATCTCAGGTGTAGAGGAGAGGTAGAGACAGGTCAATATCTCAGGTGTAGAGGGAGAGGTAGAGACAGGTAAATATCTCAGGTGTAGAGGGAGAGACAGGTAGGTGTAGAGGGAGAGTACAGGTAAATATCTCAGGTGTAGAGGGAGAGGTAGAGACAGGTCAATATCTCAGGTGTAGAGGGAGAGGTAGAGACAGGTATATATCTCAGGTGTAGAGGGAGAGGTAGAGACAGGTCAATATCTCAGGTGTAGAGGGAGAGGTAGAGACAGGTAAATATCTCAGGTGTAGAGGGAGAGGTAGAGACAGGTCAATATCTCAGGTGTAGAGGGAGAGGTAGAGACAGGTCAATATCTCAGGTGTAGAGGGAGAGGTAGAGACAGGTAATATCTCAGGTGTAGAGGGAGAGGTAGAGACAGGTAAATATCTCAGGTGTAGAGGGAGAGGTAGAGACAGGTAATATCTCAGGTGTAGAGGGAGAGGTAGAGACAGGTAGGTGTAGAGGAGAGGTAGAGACAGGTCAATATCTCAGGTGTAGAGGGAGAGGTAGAGACAGGTATATATCTCAGGTGTAGAGGGAGAGGTAGAGACAGGTCAATATCTCAGGTGTAGAGGAGAGGTAGAGACAGGTAAATATCTCAGGTGTAGAGGAGAGGTAGAGACAGGTCAATATCTCAGGTGTAGAGGGAGAGGTAGAGACAGGTCAATATCTCAGGTGTAGAGGGAGAGGTAGAGACAGGTCAATATCTCAGGTGTAGAGGGAGAGGAGTAGAGACAGGTCAATATCTCAGGTGTAGAGGGAGAGGTAGAGACAGGTAATATCTCAGGTGTAGAGGGAGAGGTAGAGACAGGTCAATATCTCAGGTGTAGAGGGAGAGGTAGAGACAGGTAAATATCTCAGGTGTAGAGGGAGAGGTAGAGACAGGTATATATCTCAGGTGTAGAATATATCTCAGGTGTAGAGGGAGAGGTAGAGACAGGTAAATATCTCAGGTGTAGAGGGAGAGGTAGAGACAGGTAAATATCTCAGGTGTAGAGGGAGAGGTAGAGACAGGTCAATATCTCAGGTGTAGAGGAGGGAGGTAGAGACAGGTCAATATCTCAGGTGTAGAGGGAGAGGTAGAGACAGGTCAATATCTCAGGTGTAGAGGGAGAGGTAGAGACAGGTCAATATCTCAGGTGTAGAGGGAGAGGTAGAGACAGGTCAATATCTCAGGTGTAGAGGGAGAGGTAGAGACAGGTAAATATCTCAGGTGTAGAGGAGAGGTAGAGGGTAGGTGTAGGGAGAGTAGAGACAGGTAATATCTCAGGTGTAGAGGGAGAGGTAGAGACAGGTCAATATCTCAGGTGTAGAGGGAGAGGTAGAGACAGGTCAATATCTCAGGTGTAGAGGGAGAGGTAGAGACAGGTATATATCTCAGGTGTAGAGGGAGAGGTAGAGACAGGTCAATATCTCAGGTGTAGAGGGAGAGGTAGAGACAGGTCAATATCTCAGGTGTAGAGGGAGAGGTAGAGACAGGTAAATATCTCAGGTGTAGAGGGAGAGGTAGAGACAGGTATATATCTCAGGTGTAGAGGGAGAGGTAGAGACAGGTCAATATCTCAGGTGTAGAGGGAGAGGTAGAGACAGGTCAATATCTCAGGTGTAGAGGAGAGGTAGAGACAGGTAGGTGTAGAGGGAGAGTAGAGACAGGTATAATATCTCAGGTGTAGAGGGAGAGGTAGAGACAGGTAATATCTCAGGTGTAGAGGGAGAGGTAGAGACAGGTAAATATCTCAGGTGTAGAGGGGAGAGGTAGAGACAGGTATATATCTCAGGTGTAGAGGGAGAGGTAGAGACAGGTCAATATCTCAGGTGTAGAGGGAGAGGTAGAGACAGGTCAATATCTCAGGTGTAGACAGGTAAATATCTCAGGTGTAGAGGGAGAGGTAGAGACAGGTATATATCTCAGGTGTAGAGGGAGAGGTAGAGACAGGTATATATCTCAGAGAGGGAGAGGTAGAGACAGGTAAATATCTCAGGTGTAGAGGGAGAGGTAGAGACAGGTCAATATCTCAGGTGTAGAGGAGAGGTAGAGACAGGTCAATATCTCAGGTGTAGAGGAGGTAGAGACAGGTAGAGGTGTAGAGGTCAATATCTCAGGTGTAGAGGGAGAGGTAGAGACAGGTCAATATCTCAGGTGTAGAGGAGAGGTAGAGACAGGTCAATATCTCAGGTGTAGAGGGAGGTAGAGACAGGTATATATCTCAGGTGTAGAGGAGAGGTAGAGACAGGTATATATCTCAGGTGTAGAGGGAGAGGTAGAGACAGGTAAATATCTCAGGTGTAGAGGGAGAGGTAGAGACAGGTAAATATCTCAGGTGTAGAGGGAGAGGTAGAGACAGGTCAATATCTCAGGTGTAGAGGGAGAGGTAGAGACAGGTAGAGACAGGTCAATATCTCAGGTGTAGAGGGAGAGGTAGAGACAGGTAAATATCTCAGGTGTAGAGGGAGAGGTAGAGACAGGTATATATCTCAGGTGTAGAGGGAGAGGTAGAGACAGGTATATATCTCAGGTGTAGAGGGAGAGGTAGAGACAGGTAAATATCTCAGGTGTAGAGGGAGAGGTAGAGACAGGTAAATATCTCAGGTGTAGAGGGAGAGGTAGAGACAGGTATATATCTAGGTGTAGAGGGAGGTCAATCAATATCTCAGGTGTAGAGGGAGAGGTAGAGACAGGTCAATATCTCAGGTGTAGAGGGAGAGGTAGAGACAGGTCAATATCTCAGGTGTAGAGGGAGAGGTAGAGACAGGTCAATATCTCAGGTGTAGAGGGAGAGGTAGAGACAGGTAAATATCTCAGGTGTAGAGGGAGAGGTAGAGACAGGTATATATCTCAGGTGTAGAGGGAGAGGTAGAGACAGGTAAATATCTCAGGTGTAGAGGGAGAGGTAGAGACAGGTAAATATCTCAGGTGTAGAGGGAGAGGTAGAGACAGGTCAATATCTCAGGTGTAGAGGGAGAGGTAGAGACAGGTAAATATCTCAGGTGTAGGGAGAGGTAGAGACAGGTAAATATCTCAGGTGTAGAGGGAGAGGTAGAGACAGGTAAATATCTCAGGTGTAGAGGGAGAGGTAGAGACAGGTCAATATCTCAGGTGTAGAGGGAGAGGTAGAGACAGGTCAATATCTCAGGTGTAGAGGGAGAGGTAGAGACAGGTAAATATCTCAGGTGTAGAGGGAGAGGTAGAGACAGGTCAATATCTCAGGTGTAGAGGGAGAGGTAGAGACAGGTAAATATCTCAGGTGTAGAGGGAGAGGTAGAGACAGGTGTAATATCTCAGGTGTAGAGGGAGAGGTAGAGACAGGTAAATATCTCAGGTGTAGAGGGAGAGGTAGAGACAGGTAAATATCTCAGGTGTAGAGGGAGAGGTAGAGACAGGTAATATCTCAGGTGTAGAGGGAGAGGTAGAGACAGGTCAATATCTCAGGTGTAGAGGGAGAGGTAGAGACAGGTAAATATCTCAGGTGTAGAGGTGAGGTAGAGACAGGTCAATATCTCAGGTGTAGAGGGAGAGGTAGAGACAGGTAAATATCTCAGGTGTAGAGGGAGAGGTAGAGACAGGTAAATATCTCAGGTGTAGAGACAGGTAAACAGGTAATCTCTCAGGTGTAGAGGGAGAGGTAGAGACAGGTAATATCTCAGGTGTAGAGGAGAGAGGTAGAGACAGGTCAATATCTCAGGTGTAGAGGGAGAGGTAGAGACAGGTAAATATCTCAGGTGTAGAGGGAGAGGTAGACAGGTCAATATCTCAGGTGTAGAGGGAGAGGTAGAGACAGGTAAATATCTCAGGTGTAGAGGGAGAGGTAGAGACAGGTCAATATCTCAGGTATAGAGAGAGAGAGGTAGAGACAGGTCAATATCTCAGGTGTAGAGAGAGAGGTAGAGACAGGTCAATATCTCAGGTGTAGAGAGAGAGGTAGAGACAGGTAAATATCTCAGGTGTTGAGGGAAAGGTAGAGACAGGTCAATATCTCAGGTGTAGAGGGAGGTAGAGACAGGTCAATATCTCAGGTGTAGAGGGAGAGGTAGAGACAGGTCAAGGTGTTGAGCAAAGGTAGAGACAGGTCTATCAGGTGTAGAGGGAGAGGTAGAAAGGGAGAGACAGGTCAATATCTCAGGTGTAGAGGGAGAGGTAGAGACAGGTCAATATCTCAGGTGTAGAGGGAGAGGTAAATATCTCAGTAGAGACAGGTAAATATCTCAGGTGTAGAGGGAGAGGTAGAGACAGGTCAATATCTCAGGTGTAGAGGGAGAGAGTGGAGACAGGTAAATATCTCAGGTGTTGAGCAAAGGTAGAGACAGGTCAATATCTCAGATGTAGAGGGAGAGAGTGGAGACAGGTAAATATCTCAGGTGTAGAGGGAGAGGTAGAGACAGGTCAATATCTCAGGTGTTGAGGGAGAGGTAGAGACAGGTCAATATCTCAGGTGTAGAGGAGAGGTAGAGACAGGTAATATCTCAGGTGTAGAGGGAGGTAAATATATCTCAGGTGTTGAGGGAAATCTCAGGTAGAGGGAGACAGGTCAATATCTCAGGTGTTGAGAGGGAGAGGTAGAGACAGGTCAATATCTCAGGTGTAGAGGGAGAGGTAGAGACAGGTCAATATCTCAGGTGTTGAGGGAAAGGTAGAGACAGGTCAATATCTCAAGAGGGAGAGGTAGAGACAGGTCAATATCTCAGGTGTAGAGGGAGAGGTAGAATATATCAGACAGGTAAATATCTCAGGTGTAGAGGGAGAGGTAGAGACAGGTCAATATCTCAGGTGTAGAGGGAGAGGTAGAGACAGGTCAATATCTCAGGTGTAGAGGGAGAGGTAGATACAGGTCAATATCTCAGGTGGAGAGGGAGAGGTAGAGACAGGTAAATATCTCAGGTGTTGAGGGAGAGGTAGAGACAGGTAAATATCTCAGGTGTAGAGGGAGAGGTAGAGACAGGTATATATCTCAGGTGTAGAGGGAGAGGTAGAGACAGGTCAATATCTCAGGTGTAGAGGGAGAGGTAGAGACAGGTCAATATCTCAGGTGTAGAGGGAGAGGTAGAGACAGGTCAATATCTCAGGTGTAGAGGGAGAGGTAGAGACAGGTATATATCTCAGGTGTAGAGGGAGAGGTAGAGACAGGTATATATCTCAGGTGTAGAGGGAGAGGTAGAGACAGGTAAATATCTCAGGTGTAGAGGGAGAGGTAGAGACAGGTAAATATCTCAGGTGTAGAGGGAGAGGTAGAGACAGGTCAATATCTCAGGTGTAGAGGGAGAGGTAGAGACAGGTATATATCTCAGATGTAGAGGGAGAGGTAGAGACAGGTCAATATCTCAGGTGTAGAGGGAGAGGTAGAGACAGGTAAATATCTCAGGTGTAGAGGGAGAGGTAGAGACAGGTATATATCTCAGGTGTAGAGGGAGAGGTAGAGACAGGTATATATCTCAGGTGTAGAGGGAGAGGTAGAGACAGGTAAATATCTCAGGTGTAGAGGGAGAGGTAGAGACAGGTAAATATCTCAGGTGTAGAGGGAGAGGTAGAGACAGGTATATATCTAAGGTGTAGAGGGAGAGGTAGAGACAGGTCAATATCTCAGGTGTAGAGGGAGAGGTAGAGACAGGTCAATATCTCAGGTGTAGAGGGAGAGGTAGATACAGGTCAATATCTCAGGTGTAGAGGGAGAGGTAGAGACAGGTCAATATCTCAGGTGTAGAGGGAGAGGTAGAGACAGGTAAATATCTCAGGTGTAGAGGGAGAGGTAGAGACAGGTATATATCTCAGGTGTAGAGGGAGAGGTAGAGACAGGTATATATCTCAGGTGTAGAGGGAGAGGTAGAGACAGGTAAATATCTCAGGTGTAGAGGGAGAGGTAGAGACAGGTAAATATCTCAGGTGTAGAGGGAGAGGTAGAGACAGGTCAATATCTCAGGTGTAGAGGGAGAGGTAGAGACAGGTAAATATCTCAGGTGGAGAGGGAGAGGTAGAGACAGGTAAATATCTCAGGTGTAGAGGGAGAGGTAGAGACAGGTAAATATCTCAGGTGTAGAGGGAGAGGTAGAGACAGGTAAATATCTCAGGTCTAGAGGGAAAGGTAGAGACAGGTCAATATCTCAGGTGTAGAGGGAAAGGTAGAGACAGGTAAATATCTCAGGTGTAGAGGGAGAGGTAGAGACAGGTCAATCTCTCAGGTGTAGAGGGAGAGGTAGAGACAGGTAAATATCTCAGGTGTAGAGGGAGAGGTAGAGACAGGTAAATATCTCAGGTGTAGAGGGAGAGGTAGAGACAGGTCAATCTCTCAGGTGTAGAGGGAGAGGTAGAGACATGTAAATATCTCAGGTGTAGAGGGAGAGGTAGAGACAGGTAAATATCTCAGGTGTAGAGGGAGAGGTAGAGACGGGTATATATCTCAGGTGTAGAGGGAGAGGTAGAGACAGGTCAATATCTCAGGTGTAGAGGGAGAGGTAGAGACAGATATATATCTCAGGTGTAGAGGGAGAGGTAGAGACAGGTAAATATCTCAGATGTAGAGGGAGAGGTAGAGACAGGTAAATATCTCAGGTGTAGAGGGAAAGGTAGAGAAAGGTAAATATCTCAGGTGTAGAGGGAGAGGTAGAGACAGGTAAATATCTCAGGTGTGGAGGGAGAGGTAGAGACAGGTGAATATCTCAGGTGTAGAGGGAGAGGTAGAGACAGGTCAATCTCTCAGGTGTAGAGGGAGAGGTAGAGACAGGTATATATCTCAGGTGTTGAGGGAGAGGTAGAGACAGGTCAATATCTCAGATGTAGAGGGAGAGGTAGAGGCAGGTAAATATCTCAGGTGTAGAGGGAGAGGTAGAGACAGGTCAATATCTCAGGTGTAGAGGGAGAGGTAGAGACAGGTAAATATCTCAGGTGTAGAGGGAGAGGTAGAGACAGGTAAATATCTCAGGTGTAGAGGGAGAGGTAGAGACAGGTCAATATCTCAGGTGTAGAGGGAGAGGTAGAGACAGGTCAATATCTCAGATGTAGAGGGAGAGAGTGGAGACAGGTAAATATCTCAGGTGTTGAGGGAAAGGTAGAGACAGGTCAATATCTCAGGTGTTGAGGGAAAGGTAGAGACAGGTCAATATCTCAGGTGTAGAGGGAGAGAGTGGAGACAGGTAAATATCTCAGGTGTTGAGCAAAGGTAGAGACAGGTCAAAATCTCAGGTGTGGAGGGAGAGACAGGTGAATATCTCAGATGTAGAGGGAAAGGTAGAGACAGGTCAATATCTCAGGTGTAGAGAGAGAGGTAGAGACAGGTAAATATCTCAGATGTAGAGGAAAAGGTAGAGACAGGTCAATATCTCAGGTGTAGAGGGAGAGGTAGAGACAAACATATCTCAGGTGTTGAGGTAGAGACATATCTCAGGTGTAGAGGTAGAGACAGGTAAATATCTCAGGTGTAGAGGAGACAGGTCAATATCTCAGGTGTTGAGGGAGAGGTAGAGACGGGAACATATCTCAGGTGTTGAGGTAGAGACGAACATATCTCAGGTGTTGAGGTAAAGACCATATCTCAGGTGTAGAGGGAGAGGTAGAGACAGGTCAATATCTCAGGTGTAGAGGGAGAGAGACAGGTATATATCTCAGGTGTTGAGGAGGTAGAGACGGAACATATCTCAGGTGTTGAGGTAGAGACGGAATAAAGACGGGAACATATCTCAGGTGTTAGGAGAGGTAGAGACAGGTCAATATCTCAGGTGTAGAGGAGAGTTAGAGACAGGTAAATATCTCAGGTGTAGAGGGAGAGGTAGAGACGGGAACATATCTCAGGTTTTGAGGTAGAGACGGGAACATATCTCAGGTGTTGAGGTAGAGACAGGTAAATATCTCAGGTGTAGAGGGAGAGACAGGTCAATATATCAGGTGTTGAGGGAAATGTAGAAACAGGTCAATATATCAGGTGTTGAGGGAAATGTAGAAACAGGTCAATATATCAGGTGTTGAGGAAAAGGTAGAAACAGGTCAATATCTCAGGTGTAGAGGGAGAGGTAGAGACAGGTCAATATCTCAGGTGTGGAGGAAAAGGTAGAAACAGGTCAATATCTCAGGTGTAGAGGGAGAGGTAGAGACAGGTCAATATCTCAGGTGTAGAGGGAGAGGTAGAAACAGGTCAATATATCAGGTGTGGAGGAAAAGGTAGAAACAGGTCAATATCTCAGGTGTAGAGGGAGAGGTAGAGACAGGTCAATATCTCAGGTGTAGAGGGAGAGGTAGAGACAGGTCAATATCTCAGGTGTAGAGGGAGAGGTAGATACAGGTCAATATCTCAGGTGGAGAGGGAGAGGTAGAGACAGGTAAATATCTCAGGTGTTGAGGGAGAGGTAGAGACAGGTAAATATCTCAGGTGTAGAGGGAGAGGTAGAGACAGGTATATATCTCAGGTGTAGAGGGAGAGGTAGATACAGGTCAATATCTCAGGTGTGGAGGGAGAGGTAGAGACAGGTAAATATCTCAGGTGTGGAGGGAGAGGTAGAGACAGGTCAATATCTCAGGTGTGGAGGGAGAGGTAGAGACAGGTAAATATCTCAGGTGTGGAGGGAGAGGTAGAGACAGGTCAATATCTCAGGTGTAGAGAGAGAGGTAGAGACAGGTCAATATCTCAGGTGTAGAGAGAGAGGTAGAGACAGGTCAATATCTCAGATGTAGAGGGAGAGAGGTAGAGACAGGTCAATATCTCAGATGTAGAGAGAGAGGTAGAGACAGGTCAAAATCTCAGGTGTGGAGAGAGAGACAGGTGAATATCTCAGATGTAGAGGGAGAGGTAGAGACAGGTAAATATCTCAGGTGTGGAGGGAGAGGTAGAGACATGTCAATATCTCAGGTGTGGAGAGAGAGGTAGAGACAGGAAAATATCTCAGGTGTGGAGGGAGAGGTAGAGACAGGTAAATATCTCAGGTGTGGAGGGAGAGGTAGAGACAGGTAAATATCTCAGGTGTGGAGAGAGAGGTAGAGAAAGGTAAATATCTCAGGTGTAGAGAGAGAGGTAGAGACAGGTAAATATCTCAGGTGTGGAGGGAGAGGTAGAGACAGGTCAATATCTCAGGTATAGAGAGAGAGAGGTAGAGACAGGTCAATATCTCAGGTGTAGAGAGAGAGGTAGAGACAGGTCAATATCTCAGGTGTAGAGAGAGAGGTAGAGACAGGTCAATATCTCAGGTGTAGCGAGAGAGGTAGAGACAGGTCAATATCTCAGATGTAGAGGGAGAGAGGTAGAGACAGGTCAATATCTCAGATGTAGAGAGAGAGGTAGAGACAGGTCAAAATCTCAGGTGTGGAGGGAGAGACAGGTGAATATCTCAGATGTAGAGGGAGAGGTAGAGACAGGTAAATATCTCAGGTGTGGAGGGAGAGGTCGAGACAGGTCAATATCTCAGGTGTGGAGAGAGAGGTAGAGACAGGTAAATATCTCAGGTGTGGAGGGAGAGGTAGAGACAGGTAAATATCTCAGGTGTGGAGGGAGAGGTAGAGACAGGTAAATATCTCAGGTGTGGAGAGAGAGGTAGAGAAAGGTAAATATCTCAGGTGTAGAGAGAGAGGTAGAGACAGGTCAATATCTCAGGTGTAGAGAGAGAGAGGTAGAGACAGGTCAATATCTCAGGTGTAGACAGGTCAATATCTCAGGTGTAGAGAGAGAGGTAGAGACAGGTCAATATCTCAGGTGTAGAGAGAGAGGTAGAGACAGGTCAATATCTCAGGTGTAGAGAGAGAGGTAGAGACAGGTCAATATCTCAGATATAGAGGGAGAGAGGTAGAGACAGGTCAAAATCTCAGGTGTAGAGGGAGAGGTAGAGACAGGTCAATATCTCAGATGTAGAGAGAGAGGTAGAGACAGGTCAATATCTCAGATGTAGAGGGAGAGGTAGAGACAGGTCAATATCTCAGGTGTAGAGAGAGAGGTAGAGACAGGTCAATATCTCAGGTGTAGAGGGAGAGGTAGAGACAGGTCAATATCTCAGGTGTAGAGAGAGAGGTAGAGACAGGTCAATATCTCAGGTGTAGAGGAGTAGAGACAGGTCAATATCTCAGGTGTAGATGGACAAATATCTCAGGTGAGAGGTAGAGACAGGTCAATATCTCAGGTGTAGAGAGAGAGGTGGACAGGTATATATCTCAGGTGTAGAGAGAGAGGTAGAGACAGGTCAATATCTCAGGTGTAGAGAGAGAGGTAGAGACAGGTCAATATCTCAGGTGTAGAGAGAGAGGTAGAGACAGGTATATATCTCAGGTGTAGAGAGAGAGGTAGAGACAGGTCAATATCTCAGGTGTGGAGGGAGAGACAGGTGAATATCTCAGATGTAGAGGGAGAGGTAGAGACAGGTCAATATCTCAGGTGTGGAGGGAGAGACAGGTGAATATCTCAGATGTAGAGGGAGAGGTAGACATGTTGTGCAGGTAAATATCTCAGGGGCAAGTGAAGGCCAACACCTCTCACACTCATTACACACCAACTCATTTTTAAGGGGATTTTAATTGATGCTGAAGTGCTGCTCTAATCTTTTCTGTTCAGAGGATTGTGGGAATGTTCATTATATTTCAATGTGCTGTTATTGTTTTAAACTGGGAAGATATACACCTCTAAATGAGTGTCTAAGGGCATTTCCTGTCTAGCTGCTGTGGGACTGTAACAGTCAGAAGAGTTCATTGGGTTCGGTTAAATGTCAAAATGTACTTTCAGAGCAAATAGGTCTATGTACTGTTTTAGAAATGTTGTCAAATGTATAGGCTACTTTTTCTTCATGTCCACAACAACATTAATGTTATATCAGACCAGTATGACTTGTTATTGACCCTATAGATTTAGTTAATGTTATTTCAGACCAGAATGTCTTGTTATTGACCCTATAGATTTAGTTAATGTTATATCAGACCAGTATGACTTGTTATTGAGATTTAGTTAATGTTATTTCAGACCAGTATGACTTGTTATTGACAACAGACCAGTATGACTTGTTATTGACCCTATAGATGATATCAGACCAGTATGACTTGTTATTGACCCTGACTTATTGACCCTATTAGTTAATGTTATTTCAGACCAGTGACTTATTTATAGATTTAGTTAATGTTATATCAGACCAGTATGACTTGTTATTGACCCTATAGATTTAGTTAATGTTATTTCAGACCAGTATGACTTGTTATTGACCCTATAGATTTAGTTAATGTTATTTCAGACCAGTATGACTTGTTATTGACCCTATAGATTTAGTTAATGTTATTTCAGACCAGTATGACTTGTTATTGACCCTATAGATTTAGTTAATGTTATTTCAGACCAGTATGACTTGTTATTGACCCTATAGATTTAGTTAATGTTATATCAGACCAGAATGTCTTGTTATTGACCCTATAGATTTAGTTAATGTTATTTCAGACCAGTATGACTTGATTGACCCTAGATTTAATTAATGTTATTTCAGACCAGAATGTCTTGTTGACCCTATAGATTTAGTTAATGTTATTTCAGACCAGTATGAGTTATTGACCCTATAGATTTAGTTAATGTTATTTCAGACCAGTTTTGTTATTGACCCTATAGATTTAGTTAATGTTATTTCAGACCAGTGATGTTAATGTTATTTCAGACCAGTTATAGATTTAGTTAATGTTATATCAGACCAGTATGACTTGTTATTATAGATTTAGTTAATGTTATATCAGACCAGTATGACTTGTTATTGACCCTATAGATTTAGTTAATGTTATTTCAGACCAGAATGACTTGTTATTGACCCTATAGATTTAGTTAATGTTATTTCAGACCAGTATGACTTGTTATTGACCCTATAGATTTAGTTAATGTTATTTCAGACCAGAATGTCTTGTTATTGACCCTATAGATTTAGTTAATGTTATTTCAGACCTGTCTTGTTATAGATGTTAATGTTATTTCAGACCAGTTCCCTATAGATTTAAATGTTATTTCCCATCTTGTTATTGACCCTATAGATTTAGTTAATGTTATTTCAGACCAGAATGTCTTGTTATTGACCCTATAGATGTAGTTCATCATCTAACTATCCCATCGTGTCACTGTGCAGTATAATGTCTTGTTATTGACCCTATAGATGTAGTTAATTATCTAACTATCCCATCGTGCCACTGTGCAGTATAATGTCTTGTTATTATATATATTATATGTATAATGAGCCTGCCATACGCACACTTTGACATAAATCATATTCATACACTCCAGCCAGACCATCAACGAGTCCATCCAACCCTGCAGGAAGCCCCGGGGATCGTCAACAAAGACATTTGCAAATGTCATCAGCGACCTCTCAGCTCCTCTCGGTTCTAACCCCAAAGAACGCAGTGATAATATATTGAGGGGACTGTCATTTAAAAAACAGTTTTCAGGCTCCTTGAGGATTCATTTGCGCTGACCCAGAATGCTCTATTTTCTTAACACAAGCAGCTGCTACTTTGATGCTATCGGCTTATCCAAACATGGGGAGAGGTGGGCGAGAGAGAGAGAGGCTGCCCACCTCGGTCGGTCCCGCGGAGGACGGCTACGATAAATCATGCTGAAGGCAACGAGAGCTCGCTCATAAATCGCCCCGCCGGTCCTTAAGGGGGAAAGTTCCCCCAACGTCATTTATCAAAACTCTCACGCTCCGGACGTGGAGCAACTGAAACAGTGCGGACAGGGTCGCGGTGTGTCTGTGATGTTGAGCATATCAACCAGCACATAATGACTTCATTCTGCTGTGAGCGATGTGTTGTTCCAGGGATTTTGCCCTGCGGTGCAATAAATAGCAGTGTCTAAGGGGAGGGCTGAGCTAAAATAACCTTTCCCTGAAGTGGAGACGTAGAGAAAATGCATTTGACTGTAAAATGTTGATGTGCCTATGAATCTCAGGAAATTGGGCCAATTAGGTAGACTTTTAAAGACAACGCAATGGAGTCATGAAAAGATGGACAACGTGACGGAGTCATGAAAATATGGACAACGTGATGGAGTCATGAAAAGATGGACAACGTGATGGAGTCATGAAAAGATGGACAACGTGATGGAATCATGAAAAGATGGACAACGTGATGGAGTCATGAAAAGATGGACAACATGATGGAGTCATGAAAAGATGGACAAAGTAATGGAGTCATGAAAAGATGGACAACGTGACGGAGTCATGAAAAGATGGACATCGTGATGGAGTCATGAAAAGATGGACAACGTGATGGAGTCATGAAAAGATGGACAACGTGATGGAGTCATGAAAAGATGGACAACGTGATGGAGTCATGAAAAGATGGACAAAGTGATGGAGTCATGAAAAGATGGACAACAGTGAGTGAGATGGACAAAGTGATGAGTCAAAAAGATGGACAACGTGATGGAGTCATGAAAAGATGGACAACGTGATGGAGTCAACGTGATGGAGTCATGAAAAGATGGACAAAGTGATGGAGTCATGAAAAGATGGACAAAGTGATGGAGTCATGAAAAGATGGACAACGTGATGGAGTCATGAAAAGATGGACAAAGTGATGGAGTCATGAAAAGATGGACAACGTGATGGAGTCATTTAAAGATGGACAACGTGACAGAGTCATTTAAAGATGGACAACGCAATGGAGTCATGAAAAGATGGACAACGTGATGGAGTCATTTAAAGATGGACAACGTGATGGAGTCATTTAAAGATGGACAACGTGACAGAGTCATTTAAAGATGGACAACGCAATGGAGTCATGAAAAGATGGACAACGTGATGGAGTCATTTAAAGATGGACAACGTGATGGAGTCATTTAAAGATGGACAACGTGATGGAGTCATTTAAAGATGGACATCGTGATGGAGTCATGAAAAGATGGACATCGTGATGGAGTCATTTAAAGATGGACAACGTGATGGAGTCATTAAAAGATGGACAACGTGATGGATCCCGTAATATTTGTTCCATTTGGACCAATTCCAACCAATGTTTTTTTCAGGTTAGAGATTTAAATATCTCAGGACTGCTCTATAGGCCTACTTGTAAATGTATAGATTAATAAACTGTATGATAAGAAATTGACTCATGTGGTTTAAATGCTATATTCACTCCTCATCACAGTATTGTTACAGTTTAGCTCAAGACTGATGTTCTGGCAAGTCAACGCTTAACATCCATAGCTCTAACCCTTATTAGGTTTCCTCAGGAGAGACAGACAGGAGAGACAGACAGGAGAGACAGACAGGAGAGACAGACAGGAGAGACAGACAGGAGAGACAGACAGGAGAGACAGACAGGAGAGACACAGGAGAGACAGAGAGGAGAGACAGACAGGAGAGACAGAGGAGAGACAGACAGGAGAGACAGACAGGAGAGACAGACAGGAGAGACAGACAGGAGAGACACAGGAGAGACAGACAGGAGAGACAGACAGGAGAGACAGACAGGAGAGACAGACAGGAGAGACACAGGAGAGACAGAGAGGAGAGACAGACAGGAGAGACAGACAGGAGAGACAGACAGGAGAGACACAGGAGAGACAGACAGGAGAGAGACAGGAGAGACAGACAGGAGAGACAGACAGGAGAGACAGACAGGAGAAACAGACAGGAGAGACACAGGAGAGACAGACAGGAGAGACAGAGGAGAGACAGACAGGAGAGACAGAGAAGAGACAGACAGGAGAGACAGACAGGAGAGACAGACAGGAGAGACAGACAGGAGAGAAAGACCGGAGAGACAGACAGGAGAGACAGACAGGAGAGACAGACAGGAGAGACACAGGAGAGACAGACAGGAGAGACAGACAGGAGAGACAGACAGGAGAGACAGACAGGAGAGACAGACAGGAGAGACAGAGGAGAGACAGACAGGAGAGACAGAGGAGAGACAGACAGGAGAGACACAGGAGAGACAGACAGGAGAGACAGACAGGAGAGACAGACAGGAGAGACAGACAGGAGAGACACAGGAGAGACAGACAGGAGAGACAGAGGAGAGACAGACAGGAGAGACAGACAGGAGAGACAGACAGGAGAGACAGACAGGAGAGACAGACAGGAGAGACAGACAGGAGAGACAGACAGGAGAGACAGACAGGAGACAGACAGGAGAGACAGGAGAGACAGACAGGAGAGACAGAGACAGAGAGACAGAGGAGAGACAGACAGGAGAGACAGAGGAGAGACAGACAGGAGAGACAGACAGGAGAGACAGACAGGAGAGACAGACAGGAGAGACAGACAGGAGAGACAGACAGGAGAGACAGAGGAGAGACAGACAGGAGAGACAGACAGGAGAGACAGACAGGAGAGACAGACCGGTGAGACACAGGAGAGACAGACAGGAGAGACAGACCGGTGGAGGGTGTAGGATATATGGGATATAATGGCTGGAATGGAATTCATGGAACGTAGTGAAATATGTGTTTTCCATGTGTTTGATGAGCTTGATACCATTTCCAATTACAATGAGCCGGTCCTTTTAAAGCTCCCCTCACCAGTCTCTACTGACACACACACACACACACACACACACACACACACACACACACACACACGGTCAGGCTTCCTGAGGGGGAGGATGAAGAGGAAGAAGCGATGAAAGACAACACGTGACCCTTGACCCTGACCAAGCTGACTCTAACCTCTCCTTGCTTTTTAACCCCCCCCCATCTTTAATATTGCAGAAAGGGGTTCTATTGGTTTAATTGTTTGTAATTTCTAATCCCCGTTATTCAATTGACTATTAATATTATTATTATAAACTAAATCTACTCTACCATCACTCCAATGATTGGTGCCTAGTGGTTAGAGCGTTGGATTAGTAACCAGAAGGTTGCAAGTTCTAGTCCCTGAGATGACAAGGTAAAATCTGTCATTCTGCCCCTGAACAGGCAGTTAACCCACTGTTCCTAGGCTGTCATCGAAAATGAGAATTTGTTCTTAAACTGACTTGCCTAGTTAAATAAAGATAAAGTAAGTAAACTAACAGACAACAATAATATTTACAGTTATTTTCTACCACACCTACTGTATGTGTAGTTAAATAATTATGTATTATAAAAGTATTCAGACCCCTTGACTTTTTCCACATTTGGTTACATTACAGCATTATTCTAAAATGTATTAAATTAAATGTTTTCCTCATCAATCTACACACATCACCACATAATGACATCACAATACCCCATAATGACATCACAATACCCCATAATGACATCACATCATCACATAATGACAAAGCAAAAACAGGTTTGTAGAATTAAAAAAAAAATGTACATGAAAAAATAACCGTTTACAGGCTTTTTGCTTTGAGATTCGAAATTGAGCTCATCCTGTTTCCATTGATTCTTGAGATTTTTTTCTACAACTTGATTAGAGTCCAACCTGTGGTAAATTCAATTCATTGGACATGATTTGGAAAGGTACACAACTGTCTATATAAGATCCCGCAGTTGACAGTGCACATCAGAGCAAAAACCAATTCACATGAGGTCGAAGGAATTGTCCATAGAGCTCCGAGACAGGATTATGTCAAGGCACAGATGGAACATCAATCCACTTTCCAGAATTTTCCTCAGTAGTTAACACAATCAACGTTTCCCTTAGCTGTAGGAATTATGATCAAATCAGTGTAGTATTTGCCACTTTCAATGCAACGTACCAAAACGAGCTACGCAAGACTTAGTATGAAAAACTAACTACACAAATTATTTTGTTGTAGCAGAACGCATCGGAGTAGGATTGCATATCGCATTCACAGGTACGACTCAGGCCATTACTCTACACAGACCAATATAACCAATCAGAGCTGCAGTAGGACCTATATGCAAATCGACCATTGCCTTATATGGATCTGTGACATTCACTTTAAACTGGACTGTGTTTACAGCATGAGCGGCCATAAGTGGATGTGCTTGTTTTGAGATCAAAGTGAGAGCTACATGTAAGTGAGTTAATAGCCCAGTTATGGCTAATTTCTAGTCTGCAATAGGGGAGTGAGTGATTGCTTCCTACAAGAGCACAAAAACGTTTGCATTTCAAGGCATCTTTGAAAAATAAGTCAGGTAAAAAAAAAGGTAAAAAGCTTTTGTTCTGTCTTAAAGGGTTAGTGTTGTATTTTAAGACAATAGGCATCATTTGTCAGAATTTTTATTTATTTTTTAAAACTAGGCAAGTCAGTTAAGAATAACTTCTTAGGGGCAGAACAACAGATTTTTACCTTGTCAGCTCGGGGATTTGATCCATCTACCTTCGGTTACTAGTCCAACCAGTAGGCTACCTGCCACTTCCGTAATGGTATGGGAATGATAATTAATGTTATTTTGTAAAGTGGTTTCTTGCATCAAACAACACAGCAAAATATTCAGTCACCTCCTTGTCTGAAGGACAAGTGGATAAACAGGTTAAAGGTCAAGCCCTGCGTGTGTTTTTATTCAAAAGTCTGATGGAATGTAGGTCTACATTGAACACCACACATTGGCTGCTCCTGTAGTCTGAATGTAGGTCTACATTGAACACCACACATTGTCTGCTCCTGTAGTCTGAATGTAGGTCTACATTGAACACCACACATTGTCTGCTCCTGTAGTCTGAATGTAGGTCTACATTGAACACCACACATTGGCTGCTCCTGTAGTCTGAATGTAGATCTACATTGAACACCACACATTGTCTGCTCCTGTAGTCTGAATGTAGGTCTACATTGAACACCACACATTGTCTGCTCCTGTAGTCTGAATGTAGGTCTACATTGAACACCACACATTGTCTGCTCCTGTAGTCTGAATGTAGGTCTACATTGAACACCACACATTGGCTGCTCCTGTAGTCTGAATGTAGGTCTACATTGAACACCACACATTGGCTGCTCCTGTAGTCTGAATGACAGAACAGCTATTTCCATGTTCAAATGTTATGGGGGATGCATTTTCTCCATAGTTTTTCATGGTAGGCCACTCCGGTAGGCCCTACATTATGATCAAATAGCCAAAGTAACTTACTTGGCCAATGTTTAAAACTGGCAACTTACTTCTCAGTGTTCACAGTAAACGAGGCACCGGGAAGTTGCACAGCATTTTCACAAATGTTCAATTTTGCTCTCAGCAGACCTGAAATCTGCTCTGCGCCGATAAAAAACGTTGAGGGAACATCGGTTCTAAACGGATGCTTCAGCTTTGTAGCTTTGTCTATCATCCCCGTCCACAACGCCCTAGTAAGCCGCAAGGCTAGGCGCTCATGTTGCCCCTAGTGGATGTTAGGAAAATTGCCATGGATATAAATGTTGCCGTAATTTAACCCTTTATGCCAAACACACATCGTCTTTCACCAGGGTCTGGCCTGTCCAAATGGCACCCTACTCCCTATAGTGAATACTCTTTATGCCCAACACACATCGTCTTTCACCAGGGTCTGGCCTGTCCAAATGGCACCCTACTCCCTATAGTGAATACTCTTTATGCCCAACACACATCGTCTTTCACCAGGGTCTGGCCAAATGGCACTTTCACCCTACTCCCTATAGTGAATACTCTTTATGCCCAACACACATCGTCTTTCACCAGGGTCTGGCCTCCAAATGGCACCCTACTCCCTATAGTGAATACTCTTTATGCCCAACACACATCGTCTTTCACCAGGGTCTGGCCCAAATGGCACCCTACTCCCTATAGTGAATACTCTTTATGCCCAACACACATCGTCTTTCACCAGGGTCTGGCCTGTCCAAATGGCACCCTACTCCCTATAGTGAATACTCTTTATGCCCAACACAAATGGCACCTACTCCTATAGTGAATACTCTTTATGCACCAGGGGTCTGGCCTGTCCAAATGGCACCCTACTCCCTATAGTGAATACTCTTTATGCCCAACACACATCGTCTTTCACCAGGGTCTGGCCTGTCCAAATGGCACCCTACTCCCTATAGTGAATACTCTTTATGCCCAACACACATCGTCTTTCACCAGGGTCTGGCCTGTCCAAATGGCACCCTACTCCCTATAGTGAATACTTTTGCCCCATAGTGAATACCCTACTTATAGTGAATACCTTTATGCAGAACACGTCTTTCAAGGGTCTGGCCTCCCAAATGGCACCCCTACTCCTATTAATTTTTATGCCCAACACACATCGTCTTTCAAGGGTCTGGCCTAAAACCCTACTCCCTATAGTGAATACTCTTTATGCCCAACACACTCTGTCCAAATTACTCCCTAGATGGGTCTGGCCTGTCCAAATGGCACCCTACTCCCTATAGTGAATACTCTTTATGCCCAACACATATCGTCTTTCAGAGGGTCTGGCCTGTCCAAATGGCACCCTACTCCCTATAGTGAATACTCTTTATGCCCAACAGAAATCGTCTTTCACCAGGGTCTGGCCCAAATGGCACCCTACTCCCTATAGTGAATACTCTTTATGTAACAAATGTCTTTACATCTGGTAACAAATGGCACCCTACTCCTTATAGTGAATACTTTTAACCAGAACACTGTAAACTGTCCCAAACTAGATTATTTTTGCTAAGTCTTAAAAACTATACAATGAAGTTCCTCATAGACACCTGAGAATCCTGTTAGCAGGACATTGTAAATCAAATGTCAGTTTTACAGAAACAACAAATGTCGATACATGTAACAAATGTCGGTACATGTAACAAATGTCAGTACATGTAACAAATGTCAGTACATGTAACAAATGTTAGTACATGTAACAAATGTCAGTACATGTAACAAATGTCAGTACATGTAACAAATGTCAGTACATGTAACAAATGTCAGTACATGTAACAAATGTCAGTACATGTAACAAATGTCAGTACATGTAAGTAAGTGTCTTATATCTGCCTAAAGCTTGAATTATTGTTAATAGAACTGCACTGTCCAATTAACAGTAGCTATTACAGCGAAAAAATTCCAAGCTATTGTTTGAGGAGAGCTCCAAACAACCAAACACTTATTTTCAACGCGATAGGGTTTGATAAATTCACCTCTGAAGGTGGCATGTCTACTTACATCCTGAAATCTTGCTCTGATTTATCATCCAAAGGGTCCCAGAGATAACATGAAGTGTCCTTTTGTTTGGTAAAATCTGTTTTTATATCCTAAAAAGATGCATATAGCATGCACAGTTGATTTTGTATTTCCTCTCGTTCAATTTGCACTGAAAGGAATCTGTGAAAATCTAACCCTAAACGTTGTTTCAACCAGTCAAATCACGTTCATATTTATTCCTCAGAGATCCTAGAACGTAACCAGACTTCACTATATCATTAGGGGTGTAGTATATCCTATAGGACACCATATCAGAGATCCTAGAACCTAACCAGACTTCACTATATCATTAGGGGTGTAGTATATCCTATAGGACACCATATCAGAGATCCTAGAATGTAACCAGACTCCACTATATCATTAGGGGTGTAGTATATCCTATAGGACACCATATCAGAGATCCTAGAACCTAACCAGACTTCACTATATCATTAGGGGTGTAGTATATGCTATAGGACACCATATTTGGTCAGAGAGCGACGCCTTCATGGCACACCCGATGACGCGGACGGTCTCCATTTTATCAACTATACCTTTGTCAAATAAGCACCAATCGGAGTCAAACAAAGCTAGCTAGATAGCCAATGAGCTGGGTTTTATGGGAGTTCCGGAAACCCTGTGTCTGTCGCAAAATGTTGGCGCCAACCTTTTGCCACAGCATGACTTTTCCTTTTGGACAAAAAAATATAAGAATATTCAGAGTTATGAAGTTATGAAAACTAGTTGTTTTGCAAATGTTGAACTTATAATATGTCTACTAATACTGGAAAAGCTCAATCAAAGTCCAACTATACAGATGTGACGATATTCTTGCAGAAAATGTTTATATGAATGCAAATGTCTCCTTCACGATTTGTCCAAATGTTCCTGAGTGACTTCATACTTCAAGTTATCCCGTCGGAATCTTTGTACACTGCTGCCATCTTGTGGACACCGTCGGAAGTACAACCAGAGTGAACCCAGCTGGAACAGGGACCTTTCTGTTGCATTTCAAAGATGGTGGTAGAAAAGAAACAGTTGTTTTTTTTCTTTTGTATTTTCTTCTACCAGATCTATTGTGTTTTATTCTCCTACATTCAATTCATATTTCTACAAACTTCAAAGTGTTTTCCGTTCAAATGGTACCAAGCACATGCATATCCTTGTTTCAGGGTGCCTGAGCTACAGGCAGTTAGATTTGTCATTTAGGCAAAACACATTTAAAAAGGGGTCTATCCCTAAGAAGTGTTAAGACACCTTATTCTCACATTACCTCATCGACACCTGATGCTGTTAAGACACTCCATTCTCACATTACCTCATAGACACCTGATGCTGTTAAGACACTCCATTATCACATTACCTCATAGACACCTGATGCTGTTAAGACACTCCATTATCACATTACCTCATCGACACCTGATGCTGTTACCACACTCCATTATCACATTACCTCATAGACACCTGATGCTGTCAAGACACTCCATTAATCCATTACCTCATAGACACCTGATGCTGTTAAGACACTCCATTATCACATTACCTCATAGACACCTGATGCTGTTAAGACACTCCATTATCACATTACCTCATTGACACCTGATGCTGTTAAGACACTCCATTACTCCATTACCTCTCT
This sequence comes from Oncorhynchus nerka, assembly GCF_034236695.1. Lineage (NCBI taxonomy): Eukaryota > Metazoa > Chordata > Actinopteri > Salmoniformes > Salmonidae > Oncorhynchus > Oncorhynchus nerka. The sequence goes on along the minus strand of NC_088401.1, from coordinate 6,910,507 downwards.
GTCACATCCTCACACTTCAGTCTCCTCCTCATCTTTAACAGATAAAGCAACTCCTCTCCCTCATGTCACCTACTTGTTGTGTGTATGTATCCATATATATATATATAAATATATATACAGCATTATATGTGCATCATCCATATATTTATTTGTATAGATTATTATTCCATTCCTTTAACGAAATATTGGTGTGTTTAAGGTAGTTGTGAAATTGTGAGATTACATGTTAGATGTTGCTGTACTGTCAGAACTAGAAGCGCAAGAATTTCGCTACACTCGCATTAACATTTGTTATCCATGTGTATGTGACCAATAACATTTGGTTTGATATGTACTGACACGCATGTGTAACTGATACACACACACACACACACACACACACACACACACACACACACACACACACACACACACACACACACACACACACACACACACACACACACACACACACACACACACACACACACACACACACACACACACACACACACACACACACACACACACACACACACACACACACACACTACATGTTAATGTGTTTAAATGTATGTAAAGTCTTTGTGATGCCTTTCTAGTTATGTGTCAGACCCCAGTAAGACCAGCTATTGCCAATGGCATCGGCTAACAGTAATAACCTAATAAAGGGAGGGAGGTGGGCTGAAACCTAATAAAGCAAAACCAAAATCCTCTGCCTTTACAACGTGACAAAACTCTCTCAGTGTCTGTGTGCAGCTGACACCCCTGTGTGATCTGTAGAACACACAGAGAAACACACACACTAAGGCGTAAACACACACACTAAGGCGTAAACACACACACACACACTTCGACATAAACACACATCAACACACACAGGCGTGTGCGCATTGTTAATCTGCAGCGAGGGCCATTAAACTGACTCGGCCATGTGGTAAAGGCATAGAGTTTTAATTACCCAGCTAGCTCAGCTTTGGGGCCTAAACCCCCCCACCTGTCTCCCTGTCTCAGCCCACCTGTCTCCCTGTCTCCCTGTCTCAGCCCACCTCTCTCCCTGTCTCCCTGTCTCAGCCCACCTCTCTCCCTGTCTCAGCCCTCAGCCCACCTCTCCCTGTCTCCTGTCTCAGCCCATCTCCCTCCCTGTCTCCTGTCTCAGCCCACCTCCTCCCTGTCTCCCTGTCTCAGCCCACCTCCCTCCCTGTCTCCCTGTCTCAGCCCACCTCCCTCCCTGTCTCCCTGTCTCCCTGTCTCAGCCCACCTCCCTCCCTGTCTCAGCCCACGCTCTCCCTGTCTCCCTGTCTCAGCCCACCTCCTCCCTGTCTCCCTGTCTCAGCCCACCTCCCTCCCTGTCTCCTGTCTCCCTGTCTCAGCCCACCTCCCTCCCTCCCTGTCTCTCTGTCTCAGCCTGTCTCCCTGTCTCAGCCCACCTCCCTCCCTGTCTCAGCCCACCTCTCTCCCTGTCTCAGCCCACCTCTTTCCATGTCTCCCTGTCTCAGCCCATCTCCTCTCCCTGTCTCCCTGTCTCAGCCCACCTCCCTCCCTGTCTCCCTGTCTCCCTGTCTCCCTGTCTCAGCCCACCTCCCTCCCTGTCTCCCTGTCTCAGCCCACCTCCCTCCCTGTCTCCCTGTCTCCCTGTCTCAGCCCACCTCCCTCCCTGTCTCCCTGTCTCAGCCCACCTCCCTCCCTGTCTCCCTGTCTCAGCCCACCTCCTCCCTGTCTCCCTGTCTCAGCCCACCTCCCTCCCTGTCTCCTGTCTCAGCCCACCTCCCTCCCTGTCTCCCTGTCTCCCTGTCTCAGCCCACCTCCTCCCTGTCTCCTGTCTCAGCCCACGCTCTCTCCCTGTCTCCCTGTCTCAGCCCACCTCCCTCCCTGTCTCCCTGTCTCAGCCCACCTCCCTCCTGTCTCCTGTCTCCCTGTCTCAGCCCACCTCCCTCCCTGTCTCCTGTCTCAGCCCACCTCCCTCCCTGTCTCCCCACTCCCCCTGTCTCAGCCCACCTCTCCCTGTCTCTGTCTCAGCCCACCTCTTTCCCTGTCTCCCTGTCTCAGCCCATCTCCCTCCCTGTCTCCCTGTCTCAGCCCACCTCCCTCCCTGTCTCCCTGTCTCCCTGTCTCCCTGTCTCAGCCCACCTCCCTCCCTGTCTCCCTGTCTCCCTGTCTCAGCCCACCTCCCTCCCTGTCTCCCTGTCTCCCTGTCAGCCCACCTCCCTCTCTGTCTCCTGTCTCAGCCCAACTCCTCTCCCTGTCTCCCTGTCTCAGCCCACCTCCCTCTCTGTCTCCCTGTCTCAGCCCACCTCCTCCTGTCTCCTGTCTCAGCCCACCTCCCTCCCTGTCTCCCTGTCTCAGCCCACCTCCCTCCCTGTCTCCCTGTCTCAGCCCAACGCTCTCCCTGTCTCCCTGTCTCAGCCCACCTCCCTCCCTGTCTCCCTGTCTCAGCCCACCTCCCTCCCTGTCTCCCCTGTCTCCCTGTCTCCCTGTCTCAGCCCACCTCCCTCCCTGTCTCCTGTCTCCTGTCTCAGCCCACCTCCCTCCCTGTCTCCCTGTCCTCCCTGTCTCCCTGTCTCAGCCCACCTCCCTCCATGTCTCCCTGTCTCCCTGTCTCAGCCCACCTCCCTCCCTGTCTCCTGTCTCCCTGTCTCAGCCCACCTCCCTCCCTGTCTCCCTGTCTCAGCCCACCTCCCTCCCTGTCTCCCTGTCTCCCTGTCTCAGCCCACCTCCCTCCCTGTCTCCCTGTCTCAGCCCACCTCCCTCCCTGTCTCCCTGTCTCAGCCCACCTCCCTCCCTGTCTCCCTGTCTCAGCCCACCTCCCTCCCTGTCTCCCTGTCTCAGCCCACCTCCCTCCCTGTCTCCCTGTCTCAGCCCACCTCCCTCCCTGTCTCCTTGTCTCAGCCCACCTCCCTCCCTGTCTCCTTGTCTCAGCCCACCTCCCTCCCTGTCTCCTTGTCTCAGCCCACCTCCCTCCCTGTCTCCCTGTCTCAGCCCACCTCCCTCCCTCCCTGTCTCCCTGTCTCAGCCCACCTCCCTCCCTGTCTCCCTGTCTCAGCCCACCTCCTCCCTGTCTCCCTGTCTCAGCCCACCTCCCTCCCTGTCTCCCTGTCTCAGCCCACCTCCCTCCCTGTCTCCCTGTCTCCCTGTCTCCCTGTCTCCCTGCCCACCTCCCTCTCTGTCTCCCTGTCTCAGCCCACCTCCCTCCCTGTCTCCCTGTCTCCTGTCTCCCTGTCTCAGCCCACCTCCCTCCCTGTCTCCCTGTCTCAGCCCACCTCCCTCCCTGTCTCCCTGTCTCAGCCACCACCCTCCCTCTCCTGTCTCCCTGTCTCCTGTCTCTGCCACCTCCTCCCTGTCTCCTGTCTCCTGTCCCTCCCTGTCTCCCTGTCTCAGCCCACCTCCCTCCCTGTCTCCCTGTCTCAGCCCACCTCCCTCCCTCCCTGTCTCCCTGTCTCAGCCCACCTCCCTCCCTGTCTCCCTGTCTCCCTGTCTCAGCCCACCTCCCTCCCTGTCTCCCTGTCTCAGCCCACCTCCCTCCCTGTCTCCCTGTCTCAGCCCACCTCCCTCCCTGTCTCCCTGTCTCCCTGTCTCAGCCCACCTCCCTCCCTGTCTCCCTGTCTCAGCCCATCCTCCCTCCCTGTCTCCCTGTCTCAGCCCACCTCCCTCCCTGTCTCCCTGTCTCAGCCCACCTCCCTCCCTGTCTCCCTGTCTCAGCCCACCTCCCCCCTGCATCCCTGTCTCCTGTCTCAGCCCACCTCCCTCCCTGTCTCCTGTCTCAGCCCACCTCCCTCCCTGTCTCCCTGTCTCAGCCCACCTCCCTCCCTGTCTCCCTGTCTCAGCCCACCTCCTCCCTGTCTCCCTGTCTCAGCCCACCTCCTCCCTGTCTCCCTGTCTCAGCCCACCTCCCTCCCTGTCTCCCTGTCTCAGCCCACCTCCCTCCCTGTCTCCCTGTCTCAGCCCACCTCCCTCCCTGTCTCCTGTCTCAGCCCACCTCCCTCTCTGTCTCCTGTCTCAGCCCACCTCCCTCCCTGTCTCCCTGTCTCCCCACCTCCCTCCTGTCTCCCTGTCTCAGCCCACCTCCTCCCTGTCTCCCTGTCTCAGCCCACCTCCCCCTCCCCTGTCTCCCTGTCTCAGCCCACCTCCCTCCCTGTCTCTCCTGTCTCAGCCCACCTCCCTCCTGTCTCCCCTGTCTCAGCCCACCTCCCTCCTGTCTCCCTGTCTCAGCCCACCTCCTCCCTGTCTCCCTGTCTCAGCCCACCTCCCTCCCTGTCTCCCTGTCTCAGCCCACCTCCTCTCCCTGTCTCCCTGTCTCCCTGTCTCAGCCCACCTCCCTCCTGTCTCCCTGTCTCAGCCCACCTCCCTCCCTCCCTGTCTCCCTGTCTCAGCCCCCTCCTCCCTCTCCCTGTCTCCCTGTCTCAGCCCACCTCCTCCCTGTCTCCCTGTCTCAGCCCACCTCCCTCCCTGTCTCCCTGTCTCCCTGTCTCAGCCCACCTCCTCCTCCCTGTCTCCTCCATCCCTCCCTGTCTCCCTGTCTCAGCCCACCTCCTCCCTGTCTCCTGTCTCCCTGTCTCAGCCCACCTCCCTCCCTGTCTCCCTGTCTCCATGTCTCCCTGTCTCAGCCCACCTCCCTCCCTGTCTCCCTGTCTCCCTGTCTCAGCCCACCTCCTCCCTGTCTCCTGTCTCAGCCCACCTCCCTCCCTGTCTCCCTGTCTCCCTGTCTCAGCCCACCTCCCTCCCTGTCTCCCTGTCTCCCTGTCTCAGCCCACCTCCCTCCCTGTCTCCCTGTCTCAGCCCACCTCCCTCCCTGTCCCCTGTCTCCCTGTCTCAGCCCACCTCCCTCCCTGTCTCCCTGTCTCAGCCCACCTCCCTCCCTGTCTCCCTGTCTCAGCCCACCTCCCTCCCTGTCTCCCTGTCTCAGCCCACCTCCCTCCCTGTCTCCCTGTCTCAGCCCACCTCCCTCCCTGTCTCCCTGTCTCAGCCCACCTCCCTCCCTCTCCCTGTCTCAGCCCACCTCCCTCCCTGTCTCCCTGTCTCAGCCCACCTCCCTCCCTGTCTCCCTGTCTCAGCCCACCTCCCTCCCTGTCTCCCTGTCTCCGCCCACCTCCCTCCCTGTCTCCCTGTCTCAGCCCACCTCCCTCCCTGTCTCCCTGTCTCAGCCCACCTCCTCCTGTCTCCCTGTCTCAGCCCACCTCCCTCCTGTCTCCCTGTCTCAGCCCACCTCCTCCCTGTCTCCCTGTCTCAGCCCACCTCCTCCTCTCTCCCCACCTGTCTCCTGTCTCCTGTCTCAGCCCACCTCCCTCCCTGTCTCCCTGTCTCAGCCCACCTCCCTCCCTGTCTCCCTGTCTCCCTGTCTCAGCCCACCTCCCTCCCTGTCTCCCTGTCTCAGCCCACCTCCCTCCCTGTCTCCCTGTCTCAGCCCACCTCCCTCCCTGTCTCCCTGTCTCAGCCCACCTCCCTCCCTGTCTCCCTGTCTCCCTGTCTCAGCCCACCTCCCTCTCTGTCTCCCTGTCTCAGCCCACCTCCCTCCCTGTCTCCCTGTCTCCATGTCTCCCTGTCTCAGCCCACGTCCCTCCCTGTCTCCCTGTCTCAGCCCACCTCCCTCCCTCTCTCTGTCTCCCTGTCTCAGCCCACCTCCCTCCCTGTCTCCCTGTCTTCCTGTCTCCCTGTCTCAGCCCACCTCCCACCCTGTCTCTCTGTCTCCCTGTCTCAGCCCACCTCCTCCCTGTCTCCTGTCTCAGCCCACCTCCCTCCCTGTCTCCCTGTCTCAGCCCACCTCCCTCCCTCTCTCTGTCTCCCTGTCTCAGCCCACCTCCTCCCTGTCTCCCTGTCTCAGCCCACCTCCCTCCCTGTCTCCCTGTCTCAGCCCACCTCCCTCCCTGTCTCCCTGTCTCAGCCCACCTCCTCCCTGTCTCCCTGTCTCCCTGTCTCAGCCCACCTCCCTCCCTGTCTCCCTGTCTCAGCCCACCTCCCTCTCTGTCTCCCTGTCTCCATGTCTCCCTGTCTCAGCCCACCTCCCTCCCTGTCTCCCTGTCTCAGCCCACCTCCCTCCCTGTCTCCCTGTCTCAGCCCACCTCCCTCCCTGTCTCCCTGTCTCAGCCCACCTCCCTCCCTGTCTCCCTGTCTCAGCCCAACGCTCTCCCTGTCTCCCTGTCTCAGCCCACCTCCCTCCCTGTCTCCCTGTCTCCCTGTCTCAGCCCACCTCCCTCTCTGTCTCCCTGTCTCAGCCCACCTCCCTCTCTGTCTCCCTGTCTCCCTGTCTCCCTGTCTCAGCCCACCTCCCTCCCTGTCTCCCTGTCTCAGCCCACCTCCCTCCCTGTCTCTCTGTCTCCCTGTCTCAGCCCACCTCCCTCCCTGTCTCCCTGTCTTCCTGTCTCCCTGTCTCAGCCCACCTCCCACCCTGTCTCTCTGTCTCCCTGTCTCAGCCCACCTCCCTCCCTGTCTCCCTGTCTCAGCCCACCTCCCTCCCTGTCTCCCTGTCTCAGCCCACCTCCCTCCCTCTCTCCATGTCTCCCTGTCTCAGCCCACCTCCCTCCCTGTCTCCCTGTCTCAGCCCACCTCCCTCCCTGTCTCCCTGTCTCCCTGTCTCAGCCCACCTCCCTCCCTGTCTCCCTGTCTCAGCCCACCTCCCTCTCTGTCTCCCTGTCTCAGCCCACCTCCCTCCCTGTCTCCCTGTCTCAGCCCACCTCCCTCCCTGTCTCCCTGTCTCAGCCCACCTCCCTCTCTGTCTCCCTGTATCCCTGTCTCAGCCCACCTCCCTCTCTGTCTCCCTGTCTCAGCCCACCTCCCTCCCTGTCTCCCTGTCTCAGCCCACCTCCCTCTCCTGTCTCCCTGTCTCAGCCCACCTCCCTCCCTGTCTCCCTGTCTCAGCCCACCTCTTTCCATGTCTCCCTGTCTCAGCCCATCTCCCTCCCTGTCTCCCTGTCTCAGCCCACCTCCCTCCCTGTCTCCCTGTCTCAGCCCACCTCCCTCCCTGTCTCCCTGTCTCAGCCCACCTCCCTCCCTGTCTCCCTGTCTCAGCCCACCTCCCTCCCTGTCTCCCTGTCTCAGCCCACCTCCCTCCCTGTCTCCCTGTCTCCCTGTCTCAGCCCACCTCCCTCCCTGTCTCCCTGTCTCAGCCCACCTCCCTCCCTGTCTCCTGTCTCAGCCCACCTCCCTCCCTGTCTCCCTGTCTCAGCCCACCTCCTCCCTGTCTCCCTGTCTCCCTGTCTCAGCCCACTCCTCCCTGTCTCCTGTCCCTGTCTCCCTGTCTCAGCCCACCTCCCTCCCCTGTCTCCCTGTCTCCCTGTCTCAGCCCACCTCCCTCTCTGTCTCCCTGTCTCAGCCCACCTCCCTCCCTGTCTCCCTGTCTCCCTGTCTCAGCCCACCTCCCTCCCTGTCTCCCTGTCTCCCTGTCTCAGCCCACCTCCCTCCCTGTCTCCCTGTCTCCCTGTCTCAGCCCACCTCCCTCCCTGTCTCCCTGTCTCAGCCCAACGCTCTCCCTGTCTCCCTGTCTCAGCCCACGTCCTCCCTGTCTCCCTGTCTCAGCCCACCTCCCTCCCTGTCTCCCTGTCTCAGCCCACCTCCCTCCCTGTCTCCCTGTCTCAGCCCACCTCCCTCCCTGTCTCTCTGTCTCCCTGTCTCAGCCCACCTCCCTCCCTGTCTCCCTGTCTCCCTGTCTCCCTGTCTCAGCCCACCTCCCTCCCTGTCTCCCTGTCTCCCTGTCTCAGCCCACCTCCCTCCCTGTCTCCCTGTCTCAGCCTACCTCCTCCCTGTCTCCCTGTCTCAGCCCACCTCCCTCCCTGTCTCCCTGTCTCCCTGTCTCAGCCCACCTCCCTCTCTGTCTCCCTGTCTCAGCCCACCTCCCTCCCTGTCTCCCTGTCTCAGCCCACCTCCCTCCCTGTCTCCCTGTCTCAGCCCACCTCCCTCCCTGTCTCCCTGTCTCCTGTCTCAGCCCACCTCCCTCTCTGTCTCCCTGTCTCAGCCCACCTCCCTCTCTGTCTCCCTGTCTCCATGTCTCCCTGTCTCAGCCCACCTCCCTCCCTGTCTCCCTGTCTCAGCCCACCTCCCTCCCTGTCTCCCTGTCTCAGCCCACCTCCCTCCCTGTCTCCCTGTCTCAGCCCACCTCCCTCCCTGTCTCCCTGTCTCAGCCCACCTCCTCCCTGTCTCCCTGTCTCAGCCCACCTGTCTCCTGTCTCCCTGTCTCAGCCCACCTCCCTCCCTGTCTCCCTGTCTCAGCCCACCTCCCTCTCTGTCTCCCTGTCTCAGCCCACCTCCCTCTCTGTCTCCCTGTCTCAGCCCACCTCCCTCCCTGTCTCCCTGTCTCCCTGTCTCAGCCCACCTCCCTCCCTGTCTCTGTCTCCTGTCTCCCCTGTCTCAGCCCACCTCCCTCCCTCTCCTGTCTCCCTGTCTCAGCCCACCTCCCTCCCTGTCTCCTGTCTCAGCCCACCTCCCTCCCTGTCTCCCTGTCTCAGCCCACCTCCCACCCTGTCTCTCTGTCTCCCTGTCTCAGTCCCACCTCCCCCCTGTCTCCCTGTCTCCCTGTCTCAGCCCACCTCCCTCCCTGTCTCCCTGTCTCAGCCCACCTCCCTCCCTGTCTCCTGTCTCCCTGTCTCAGCCCACCTCCCTCCCACTCCTCCCTGTCTCCTGTCTCAGCCCACCTCCCTCCCTGTCTCCCCTGTCTCAGCCTGTCCCTCCCTGTCTCCCTGTCTCCCTGTCTCAGCCCACCTCCCTCCTGTCTCAATCATGTCTCCCTGTCTCAGCCCACCTCCCTCCCTGTCTCCCTGTCTCCCTGTCTCCCTGTCTCAGCCCACCTCCCTCCCTCCTGTCTCCCTGTCTCAGCCCACCTCCCTCCCTTCCCCTGTCTCCCCTGTCTCAGCCCACCTCCCTCCCTGTCTCCCTGTCTCAGCCCACCTCCCTCCCTGTCTCCTGTCTCCCTGTCTCAGCCCACCTCCCCCTCCCTGTCTCCCTCCCTGTCTCCCTGTCTCCCTGTCTCAGCCCACCTCCCTCCCTGTCTCCCTGTCTCAGCCCACCTCCTCCCTGTCTCCCTGTCTCAGCCCACCTCCCTCCCTGTCTCCTGTCTCCCCTGTCTCAGCCCACCTCCCTCCCTGTCTCCCTGTCTCAGCCCACCTCCCTCCCTGTCTCCCTGTCTCAGCCCACCTCCCTCCCTGTCTCCCTGTCTCAGCCCACCTCCCTCCCTGTCTCCCTGTCTCAGCCCCACCTCCCTCCCTGTCTCCCTGTCTCAGCCCACCTCCCTCCCTCCTCCTGTCTCCCTGTCTCAGCCCACCCTCCCTCCTCTGTCTCCCTGTCTCAGCCCACCTCCCTCCCTGTCTCCCTGTCTCAGCCCACCTCCCTCCCTGTCTCCCTGTCTCCCTGTCTCAGCCCACCTCCCCCTCTCCTGTCTCCCTGTCTCAGCCCACCTCCCTCCCTGTCTCCCTGTCTCAGCCCCGTCCCTCCCTCTCCCTGTCTCCCTGTCTCAGCCCACCTCCCTCCCTGTCTCCCTGTCTCAGCCCACCTCCCTCCCTGTCTCCCTGTCTCAGCCCACCTCCCTCCCTCTCCTGTCTCCCTGTCTCAGCCCACCTCCTCCTGTCTCTGTCTCCTGTCTCAGCCCACCTCCCTCCCTGTCTCCCTGTCTCAGCCCACCTCCCTCCTGTCTCCCTGTCTCCTGTCTCAGCCCACCTCCCTCCTGTCTCCCCTGTCTCAGCCCACCTCCCTCTCCCTGTCTCCCTGTCTCCCTGTCTCAGCCCACCTCCCTCCCTGTCTCCCTGTCTCAGCCCACCTCCCTCCCTGTCTCCTGTCCTCCCTGTCTCCCTGTCTCAGCCCACCTCCCTCCCTGTCTCCCTGTCTCAGCCCACCTCCCTCCCTGTCTCCCTGTCTCAGCCCACCTCCACCTCCCTCCCCACCTGTCTCCCTGTCTCAGCCCACCTCCCTCCCTGTCTCCCTGTCTCAGCCCACCTCCCTCCCTGTCTCCCCTGTCTCAGCCCCCACCTCCCTCCTGTCCTGTCTCCCTCCCTGTCTCAGCCCACCTCCCTCCCTCCTGTCTCAGCCCACCTCCCTCTCTGTCTCCCTGTCTCAGCCCACCTCCCTCCCTGTCTCCCTGTCTCAGCCCACCTCCCTCCCTGTCTCCCTGTCTCAGCCCACCTCCCTCCCTGTCTCCCTGTCTCCCTGTCAGCCCACCTCCCTCCCTGTCTCCCTGTCTCAGCCCCTGTCTCCACCTCCCTCCCTGTCTCCTGTCTCAGCCCACCTCCCTCCCTGTCTCCCTGTCTCAGCCCAACCTCCCTCCTCTCTGTCTCCCTGTCTCAGCCCACCTCCCTCCCTGTCTCCCTGTCTCAGCCCACCTCCTCCCTGTCTCCCTGTCTCAGCCCACCTCCCTCCCTGTCTCCCTGTCTCAGCCCACCTCCCTCCCTGTCTCCCTGTCTCAGCCCACCTCTCCCTGTCTCCCTGTCTCAGCCCACCTCCCTCCCCTGTCTCCCTCCCCTGTCTCAGCCCACCTCCCTCCCTGTCTCCCTGTCTCAGTCCAGCCCCCCCTGTCTCCCTGTCTCCAGCCCACCTGTCTCCCTGTCTCCCCACCTCCCTCCCTGTCTCCCTGTCTCAGCCCACCTCCCTCCTGTCTCCCTGTCTCCTGTCTCAGCCCACCTCCTCCCTGTCTCCCTGTCTGTCTCCCTGTCTCAGCCCACCTCCCACCCTGTCTCCTGTCTCCTGTCTCAGCCCACCTCCCTCCCTGTCTCCCTGTCTCCTGTCTCAGCCCACCTCCCTCCCTGTCTCCCTGTCTCAGCCCACCTCCCTCCCTGTCTCCCTGTCTCCCTGTCTCAGCCCACCTCCTCCCTGTCTCCCTGTCTCCTGTCTCAGCCCACTCTCCCTCCTCTGTCTCTGTCTCCCTGTCTCAGCCCACCTCCCTCCCTGTCTCCCTGTCTCAGCCCACCCTCCTGTCTCCCTGTCTCCCTGTCTCAGCCCACCTCCCTCTCTCTGTCTCCCTGTCTCAGCCCACCTCCCTCCCTGTTTCCCTGTCTCAGCCCACCTCCCTCTCCTGTCTCCCTGTCTCAGCCCACCTCCCTCCCTGTCTCCCTGTCTCAGCCCACCTCCTCCCTGTCTCCCTGTCTCAGCCCACCTCCCTGTCTCCCTGTCTCCCTGTCTCAGCCCACCTCCCCCTGTCTCCCTGTCTCAGCCCACCTCCCTCCCTGTCTCCCCTGTCTCCCTGCTCAACCCCACCTCCCTCCCTGTCTCCCTGTCTCAGCCCACCTCCCTCCCTGTCTCCCTGTCTCAGCCCACCTCCTCCCTGTCTCCCTGTCTCCCCACCTCCCTCCCTGTCTCCCTGTCTCAGCCCACCTCCTCCCTCTGTCTCCCCACCTCCTCCCTGTCTCCCTGTCTCAGCCCACCTCCTCCCTGTCTCCCTGTCTCAGCCCACCTCACTCTCTGTCTCCCTGTCTCAGCCCACCTCCCTCCCTGTCTCCCTGTCTCAGCCCACCTCCCTCCTCTGTCTCCCTGTCTCAGCCCACCTCCCTCCCTGTCTCCATGTCTCCCTGTCTCAGCCCAGCCCTCCCTCCTCCCCCCTGTCTCCCTGTCTCAGCCCACCTCCCTCCCTCTCCTGTCTCCCTGTCTCAGCCCACCTCCCTCCCCTGTCTCCCTGTCTCAGCCCACCTCCCTCCCTGTCTCCCTGTCTCAGCCCACCTCCCACCTCCCTGTCTCCCTGTCTCCCTGTCTCAGCCCACCTCCCTCCCTGTCTCCCCTGTCTCAGCCCATCTCCTCCCTGTCTCCCTGTCTCAGCCCACCTCCCTCCCTGTCTCCCTGTCTCAGCCCATCTCCCTCCCTGTCTCAGCCCACCTCCCTCCCTGTCTCCCTGTCTCAGCCCATCTCCCTCCCTGTCTCCCTGTCTCAGCCCACCTCCCTCCCTGTCTCCCTGTCTCAGCCCATCTCCTGTCTCCCTGTCTCAGCCCATCTCCCTCCCCGGTTCTCTGTTTCCCCGTCTCACCGTCTCAGTCTGTGTGAAATACAGAGGAGAGATAGAGTGAAACTGACTGTTAGGTCCAGCATGTCAGTCAGTGCCGACTAGAGTCAAATGGAAAGTTTAACTCAGTTATCATTTGTACTGCATGTGGTGAGACAAAGCAGATTGTAAATACAGTGGTGGAAGAGGTAAAAGTGTTATACCCGAGTAAAAGTAAAGATACCTTAGTAGAAAATGATTAAAGTAAAAGTGAAAGTCACCCAGTAAAATACAAAAAGTAAAAGTCTAAAAGTATCTGGATTTAAATGCATTTAAGTATCAAAAGTAAGTAGAATTACAAAAATATACTGAAGTATCAAAAGTAAAACTATAAATCATTTCATATTCCTTATTTTAGGCAAAACAGACAGAACAATAGTATTTTTTCATTTTTTTTCCATTTACAGATAGCCAGGGGCACACTTCAATACTCAGACAACATTTACAGATAGCCAGGGGCCCACTCCAACACTCAGACAACATTTACAGATAGCCAGGGGCCCACTCCAACACTCAGACAACATTTACAGATAGCCAGGGGCCCACTCCAACACTCAGACAACATTTACAGATAGCCAGGGGCCCACTCCAACACTCAGACAACATTTACAGATAGCCAGGGGCCCACTCCAACACTCAGACAACATTTACAGATAGCCAGGGGCCCACTCCAACACTCAGAAAACATTTACAGATAGCCAGGGGCACACTCCAACACTCAGACATAATTTACAGATAGCCAGGGTCACACTCCAACACTCAGACATAATTTACAGATAGCCAGGGCCACACTCCAAAACTCAGACATAATTTGCAGATAGCCAGGGGCACACTCCAACACTCAGACATAATTTACAGGTAGCCAGGGCCACACTCCAAAACTCAGACATCATTTACAGATAGCCAGGGGCACACTACAACACTCAGACATAAATTACAGATAGCCAGGGCCACACTCCAACACTCAGACATAATTTACAGATAGCCAGGGCCACACTCCAACACTCAGACATAATTTTTACAGATAGCCAGGCCACACTCCAATACTCAGACATCATTTACAGATAGCCAGGGGCACACTCCAACACTCAGACATAATTTACAGATAGCCAGGGCCACACTCCAAAACTCAGACATAATTTACAGATAGCCAGGGGCACACTCCAACACTCAGACATAATTTACAGATAGCCAGGGCCACACTCCAAAACTCAGACATCATTTACAGATAGCCAGGGGCACACTCCAACACTCAGACATAATTTACAGATAGCCAGGGCCACACTCCAACACTCAGACATAATTTAGAGATAACCAGGGCCACACTCCAACACTCAGACATAATTTACAGATAGCCAGGGGCACACTCCAACACTCAGACATAATTTCAGACAGATAGCCAGGGCCACACTCCAACACTCAGACATAATTTACAGATAGCCAGGGGCACACTCCAACACTCATACATAATTTACAGATAGCCAGGGCCACACTCCAACACTCAGACATAATTTGCAGATAGCCAGGGCCACACTCCAACACTCAGACATAATTTACAGATAGCCAGGGGCACACTCCAACACTCAGACATAATTTACAGATAGCCAGGGCCACACTCCAACACTCAGACATAATTTACAGATAGCCAGGGGCACACTCCAACACTCAGACATAATTTACAGATAGCCAGGGCCACACTCCAACACTCAGACATAATTTGCAGATAGCCAGGGGCACACTCCAACACTCAGACATAATTTACAGGTAGCCAGGGCCACACTCCAAAACTCAGACATCATTTACAGATAGCCAGGGGCACACTCCAACACTCAGACATAAATTACAGATAGCCAGGGCCACACTCCAACACTCAGACATAATTTACAGATAGCCAGGGCCACACTCCAACACTCAGACATAATTTACAGATAGCCAGGGCCACACTCCAATACTCAGACATCATTTACAGATAGCCAGGGGCACACTCCAACACTCTGACATAATTTACAGATAGCCAGGGCCACACTCCAAAACTCAGACATAATTTGCAGATAGCCAGGGGCACACTCCAACACTCAGACATAATTTACAGATAGCCAGGGCCACACTCCAAAACTCAGACATCATTTACAGATAGCCAGGGGCACACTCCAACACTCAGACATAATTTACAGATAGCCAGGGCCACACTCCAACACTCAGACATAATTTACAGATAGCCAGGCCAGGGGCCACACTCCAACACTCAGACATAATTTACAGGTAGCCAGGGCCAGATCATTTACAGATAGCCAGGGCCACACTCCAACACTCAGACATAATTTACAGATAGCCAGGGGCACACTCCAACACTCAGACATAATTTACAGATAGCCAGGGCCACACTCCAACACTCAGACATAATTTACAGATAGCCAGGGCCACACTCCAAAACTCAGACATCATTTACAGATAGCCAGGGGCACACTCCAACACTCAGACATAAATTACAGATAGCCAGGGCCACACTCCAACACTCAGACATAATTTACAGATAGCCAGGGCCACACTCCAACACTCAGACATAATTTACAGATAGCCAGGGCCACACTCCAACACTCAGACATAATTTACAGATAGCCAGGGCCACACTCCAACACTCAGACATAATTTACAGATAGCCAGGGCCACACTCCAAACTCAGACATAATTTACAGATAGCCAGGGGCACACTCCAACACTCAGACATAAATTACAGATAGCCAGGGCCACACTCCAACACTCAGACATAATTTACAGATAGCCAGGGCCACACTCCAATACTCAGACATCATTTACAGATAGCCAGGGGCACACTCCAACACTCAGACATAATTTACAGATAGCCAGGGCCACACTCCAACACTCAGACATAATTTGCAGATAGCCAGGGCCACACTCCAACACTCAGACATTATTTACAGATAGCCAGGGGCACACTCCAACACTCAGACATAATTTACAGATAGCCAGGGCCACACTCCAAAACTCAGACATCATTTAAAAACAAAGCATTTGTGTTTAGTGAGTCCACCAGATCAGAGACAGTAGACCAGGGATGTCCTCTTGATAAGTGCGTGAATTTTACAATTTTCCTGTCGCTAAGACTTTGAAATGTAAGGAGTACTTTTGTGTATCAGGGAAAATATATGTGGTAGAAAGTACAATATTTTCTTCATGAACGTAGTGAAGTAAAAGTTCTTAGAAACTATAAATAGTAAAGTACAGATATCCCCCAAAAAATACTTAATTAACATGTTTAAGTGTTTTTACTTTAATACTTTACACTACTGTGTAAATACCGAGTATGTTTATAACTGTTCACTTGACATTTAATGTTAATCTGAGTAAGGGAAACCCCCCTGAAATGGACAAAAATGAATGGGATCATTTTGGCAGGGTACGAAACATATACACGATGTCAAATACCACTCAAATGGACGGCATATCATTCAACGCTTATGGCAAATGCCAAGAGTCATACAGCAAAAATACCATAGATGGCGAATGCGCTCCACCGTTAATTTTCATATTGCAAATAGACATCAAGGCAAGACCCAAGTGTCAAATTTAGAAAATTTTCACCCTCTAAAAAATTGCTTTGTGGACCATTTTTCAAAATTCTTTAGATTTTTTGGGGGTCAATTTTAGAGGGTATATATATTGTCATATTTGTTTTACTTGTCCATAAGGCATGTGTTTTGTCCTTTTGCAATATGATAACATAGGAAGTCGATAGTCAAAGTCAAAAGTCAGTGAACCATTGGCAAATGCCATAAGAAATGTCCAAATGCAATATGAAATCAGGATGTTATGCCCATTTGCCATATATAATCATATGAAGTCGGCTTCCGAACCCAAAAGTCAGTGAACCATGTCCAAATGGCATTTATACTACCCAAATGATATGTGTCACTGTGTTTAGCTCTGAATCAACCTAGAAGGTCTATTTGTCATGTATGATGAGAGAGAAGTGGGACTCTGTCATTTTTTTATGATTTTTTGAAAAAAGTTCAAAATGACCAGGGGCTCCCCCTACTGGATGGGCACGGGAGGGGCTGTCTATTTGCAATGTGTTTCAATGGCGATTTACCATCACACATTTTACATGCAAAACAATACTGCAGAAATGAAAAATTGACTGTCCTGATGAACTCGGGATGGCCGGGCAGTGATGGTGGCTCCTCTCCATCGCTCGATGGTGACATGAGAGAGAAGTGGGAATGTATTATGTATATTTGTTTTGAAAAACATCCAAAATGACCAGGGGCGCCCCCTATTGGATGGCATTACAAACAATTTAAAAATGTGCTCCTGGTAACCCGTTCCAATCACCAGGCGCACGCCTGTCCATTTGCAATATGTTTCAATGGGCATTTACCATCACATATTTGACTTGCTCAAAAATACTGCAGAAATGCGAAATTGACTGGCCCGGTGAACTTAGGATGACCGGGCAGTGATAGAGGTTCCTATCCATCGCTTGTTGTGTTGATTTCAATATGACCGTTTGGTGATGTTTTTTTACTGTTTAAACTTATTGCAAATGTACAAAAATCAGCAAGCAAGTCAGCGTCAATAAGATATCATTCTAACACCAAACTTTTACAAACTGACACCAAACCCACTTTGTCCAACTCGGTTAGAAGCCCACTATCACATATTTCAGAGCCCAAAATACACAGCGCCTTCTGTTTAAACCATAATAAAAACATAAAACACGTAGTTACATTCTAGTTATGGGTCTAGTTCTGACATTATGTGTAGGCCTATGTGAGGTGACTCCGAATCCCGAGTTTCGGTTTGATAGGTCATTCGGTGCCAGAGCAGCGACCTTAATTGGTGCTGAAAATCCACTTTTTCCAGGCGTTGCT
Organism: Oncorhynchus nerka; assembly: GCF_034236695.1. Classification (NCBI taxonomy): domain Eukaryota; kingdom Metazoa; phylum Chordata; class Actinopteri; order Salmoniformes; family Salmonidae; genus Oncorhynchus; species Oncorhynchus nerka. Next base: position 6,893,692 of record NC_088401.1, on the reverse strand, counting down.
ACGGGGTCCTTGAATGAGCAAAGCCTAGAGATGATAGAAATGACATTGCAGGCTCTGTGTGAACCCAAAAAGCGTTAAGACCTCGACGCCATCTTGTTTCTGGGCTAATGTAACAGCATCGCTTCCGTCCTTCTCCGCGGCCCTATCTGGGCTCGAACCAGGGACCCTCTGCACACATCGACAACAGCCACCCTTGAATCATTGTTACCCATCGCGCCACAAAAGCCACACTACTTCTAGGTCTCCATTTTTATTTTATTTCACCTTTATTGTCACGTTCTTTCAAAATCAAACCCAGAAGCAGACCAGGACAAGGAGAGTAGGAAGAAGGTGAGTATTTATTTACAAGTGAATGTGAATGGGTAGATATATCCAGGTGGCGTAGCGGGCAGCGGTGGTGAGTTGATGGGAGTAAATAGGTGGATCCAATGGGGTAGCGGAATCCTCCGACGACCAGGCGGGAATGGGGTAAATGATCCGGGTGAGTAACTGAAGACAGAACAAACGGAGGTAAGTTTAAGGCAAGCAATACGTAAAAAACAACAAAACAAATTCTATCTGAGGCTGATACTATGGCACAACATACTGTTCATGGCTAACGATCCGGCAGGGAATGGATGTCAGGTCAGAGCTTTTGAAGGGGAGAGGTGATGATCAGGACAGGTGTGCAGATTACTGATGGGATACAGGTGCGGGTGAACATCGATCTCCCAACAAGCTAATTCGCCCGGCAACCAAACAGGGTGCGTTCCAGGACACCGGAAACACACTCCAGGACAGAAACACAGGCAAACACAGACTCAGGAAGCGGGATTCGTGACATTTATTTAACCAGGTAGGCAAGTTGAGAACAAGTTTGCATTTACAACTGCGACCTGGCCAAGATAAAGCAAAGCAGTTCGACAGATACAACGACAGAGTTACACATGGAGTAAACAACAACACAGAGTTACACATGGAATAAACAACAACACAGAGTTACACATGGAGTAAACAACAACACAGAGTTACACATGGAGTAAACAACAACACAGAGTTACACATGGAGTAAACAACAACACAGAGTTACACATGGAGTAAACAACAACACAGAGTTACACATGGAATAAACAACAACACAGAGTTACACATGGAGTAAACAACAACACAGAGTTACACATGGAGTAAACAACAACACAGAGTTACACATGGAATAAACAACAACACAGAGTTACACATGGAGTAAACAACAACACAGAGTTACACATGGAATAAACAACAACACAGAGTTACACATGGAATAAACAACAACACAGAGTTACACATGGAATAAACAACAACACAGAGTTACACATGGAGTAAACAACAACACAGAGTTACACATGGAATAAACAACAACACAGAGTTACACATGGAATAAACAACAACACAGAGTTACACATGGAATAAACAACAACACAGAGTTACACATGGAATAAACAACAACACAGAGTTACACATGGAATAAACAACAACACAGAGTTACACATGGAGTAAACAACAACACAGAGTTACACATGGAATAAACAACAACACAGAGTTACACATGGAATAAACAACAACACAGAGTTACACATGGAGTAAACAACAACACAGAGTTACACATGGAGTAAACAACAACACAGAGTTACACATGGAGTAAAACAAACATACAGATAATAATACAGTAGAAACAAGTCTATATACAATGTGAGCAAGTGAGGTGAGATAAGGGAGGTAAAGGCAAAAAAAAGGCCATGGTGGCGAAGTAAATACAATATAGAAAGTAAAACACTGGAATGGTAGATTTCCCTCCTCTGTCCTTCCTCCCTCCTGTTCCCTCCTCTGTCCTTCCTCCCTCCTGTTCCCTCCTCTGTCCTTCCTCCCTCCTCTGTCCTTCCTCCCTCCTGTTCCCTCCTCTGTCCTTCCTCCCTACTGTTCCCTCCTCTGTCCTTCCTCCCTCCTGTTCCCTCCTCTGTCCTTCCTCCCTCCTGTTCCCTCCTCTGTCCTTCCTCCCTCCTCTGTCCTTCCTCCCTCTCCTGTTCCCTCCTCTGTCCTTCCTCCCTCCTGTTCCCTCCTCTGTCCTTCCTCCCTTACTGGAGTCCCTCCTCTGTCCTTCCTCCTCCTGTTCCATGATCCTCTGTTACCATCCTCCCTCCTGTTCCTCCTCTGTCCTTCCTCCTCCTGTTCCATCTCCTCTGTTTCCTCCCATCCTATTCCCTCCTCTGTCCTTCCTCCCTCCTGTTCCCCTCCTCTGTCAAATCCTCCAGTCCTGTCCTTCTTCCCTCCTTTGTCGTTCCTCCCCTCCTGTTCCCTCCTCTGTCATTCCTCCCCTCCTGTTCCTCCCTCCTGTTCCCTCCTCTGTCATTCCTCCTCCTGTTCCTTCCTCTGTCCTTCCTCCTCCTCTGTCCTTCCTCCCTCCTGTTCCCTCCTCTGTCCTTCCTCCCTCCCCTGTTCCTTCTCCTCTGTCCTTCCTCCCTCCTGTTCCTGTCCTTCCTTCCTCCTGTTCCCTCTCTGTCCTTCCTCCTCCTGTTCCCTCCTCTGTCCTTCCTCCCTCCTGTTCCCTCCTCTGTCCTTCCTCCCTCTGTTCCCTCTGTCCTTCCTCCCTCCTGTTCCCTCCTCTGTCCTTCCCCTCCCTACCTGTTCCCTCCTCTGTCCTTCCTCCCTCCTGTTCCCTCCTCTGTCCTTCCTCCCTCCTGTTCCTCCTCCTGTTCTGTCCTTCCTCCTCCTCTCCTTTGTTCTTCCTGTCCTTCCTCCCTCCTGTTCCCTCTGTCCTTCCTCCCTCCTGTTCCCTCCTCTGTCGTTCCTCCCTCCTGTTCCCTCCTCTGTCCCTTCCTCCCTCCTGTCTCCTCCTCTGTCCTTCCTCCTCCTCCTCCTCCTGTTCCCTCCTCCTCCTCCTGTTCCTCTCCCTGTCCTTCCTCCCTCCTGTTCCCTCCTCTGTCCTTCCTCCCTCCTGTTCCCCCTCCTCTGTCAAACTTCCCTTCCCTCCTCCTCTGTCCTTTCCTCCCTCCTCTGTCCTCTGTCCTTCCTCCTTCTCCTGTTCCCTCCTGTCCTTCCCTCCCTCCTCTGTCCTTCCTCCTCCTGTTCCCTCCTCTGTCCTTCCTCCCTCCTGTTCCCTCCTCTGTCCTTCCTCCCTCCTGTTCCTCCTCTGTCCTTCCTCCCTCCTGTTCCCTCCTCTGTCCTTCCTCCCTCCTGTTCCTCTCCTCTCTGTCCTTCCTCCCTCCTGTTCCCTCCTCTGTTTCCTCCTCCTTCCTCTCCTCTGTCCCTCCTCCTCCTGTTCCTCCTCTGTCCTTCCTCCCTCCTGTTCCTCCTCCTGTCCTTCCTCCCCTCCTGTTCCTCTGTCCTTCCTCCTCCTGTTCCCTCCTCTGTCCTTCCTCCCTCCTGTTCCTTCTCCTCTGTCCTTCTGTCTCCCTCCTGTTCCCTCCTCTGTCATCCTTCCTCCCTCCTCTGTCCCTCCTCCTGTCCCTCCTCTGTCTTCCTCTCCTTCCCCTCCTCTGTCCTTCCTCCTCCTGTTCCCTCTGTCCTCCTCCTCCCTCCTCTGTCCTCCTCCCTCCTCTGTCCTTCCTCCCCTCCTGTTCCTCTCCTCTGTCCTTCCTCCTCTGTTCCATTCCTCCTCTCCTGTTCCCTCCTCTGTCATTCCTCCTCCTGTTCCCTCCTCTGTCCTTCCTCCCTCCTGTTCCTCCTCTGTCCTTCCTCCTTCCTATTCCCTCCTGTTCCTCTCCTGTTCCCTTCTCCTCTGTCCTTCTCCCTCCTGTTCCCTCCTCTGTCCTCCCTCCTCCCTCCTCTGTTCCTCCTCCCTCCCTGTCCTTCCTCCCTCCTGTTCCCTCCTCTGTCCTCCCTCCTGTTCCCTCCTCTGTCCTTTCCTCCTCCTCTGTCCTTCCTCCTCCTGTTCCTCTGTCCTTCCTCCCTCCTGTTCCTCCTCCGTCCTTCCTCCCTCCTGTTCCCTCCTCTGTCCTTCCTCCCTCCTGTTCCCTCCTCTGTCCTTCCTCCCTCCTGTTCCTTCCCTTCCTCCCTCCTGTTCCCTCCTCTGTCCTTCCTCCCTCCTGTTCCCTCCTCTGTCCTTCCTCCCTCCTGTTCCCTCCTCTGTCCTTCCTCCCTCCTGTTCCTCTCCTCTGTCCTTCCCTCCTCCTGTTCCCCTCTCCTGTCCTTCCTCCCTCCTGTTCCCTCCTCTGTCCTTCCTCCCTTCCTCCTCACTCTGTTCTCCCTCCTCTCCTCTGTCCTTCCTCCCTCCTCTGTCCTTCCTCCTCCTGTTCCCTCTCTGTCCTCCCTCCCCTCCCCTCTGTCCCCTCCTCCCTCCTCTGTCCTTCCTCCCTCCTGTTCCCTCCTCTGTCCTTCCTCCCTCCTCCTCTGTCCTCCCTTCCTCTGTTTCCTTCTGTCTCCTCCCCTCCTGTTCCCTCCTCTGTCCTTCCTCCCTCCTGTTCCCTCCTCTGTCCTTCCTCCCTCCTTTCCTCTGTCCTTCCTCCCTCCTGTTCCTTGTCCCTCCCTCCTGTTCCCTTCCTTCCTCCCTCCTGTTCCCTCCTCTGTCCTTCCTCCCTCCTGTTCCTCCTCTGTCCTTCCTCCCCCTCCTGTTCCCTCCTCTGTCCTTCCTCCCTCCTGTTCCCTCTCTGTCCTTCCTCCCTCCTGTTCCCTCCTCTGTCCTTCCTCCTCTCCTCTGTCCTTCCTCCCTCTCCTGTCCTCCTCTCTCCTGTTCCCTCCTGTCCTTCCTCCCTCCTGTTCCCTCCTCTGTCCTTCCTCCCTCCTGTTCCCCTCCTCCTGTTCCCTCCTCTGTCTTCCTCCCTCCTGTTCCCTCCTCTGTCCTTCCTCCCTCCTGTTCCCTCCTCTGTCCTTCCTCCCTCCTGTTCCCCTCCTCTGTCCTTCCTCCCTCCTGTTCCTTCCTCTGTCCTTCCTCCCTCCTGTTCCCTCCTCTGTCCTTCCTCCCTCCCTCCTGTCCTTCCTCCTCCTCCCTCCTCTGTCCTTCCTCCTCCTGTTCCCTCCTCTGTCCTTCCCTCCCTCCTGTCCTCCTCCCCCTCTGTCCTCCCTCCTCTGTCCTTCCTCCCTCCCTCCTCCCTCCTGTTCCCTCCTCTGTCCTTCCTCCCTCCTGTCCTCCCCCTCCTCTCTGTCCTTCCTCCCTCCTGTTCCTCTCTGTCCTTCCTCCTCCTGTTCCCTCCTCTGTCCTTTTCCTCCCTCCTGTTCCCTCCTCTGTCTTCCTCCCTCCTGTTCTCTGTCCTTCCTCCCTGTTCCTGTTCCCTCCTCTGTCCTTCCTCCATCCTGTTCCTCCTCTGTCCTTCCTCCCTCCTGTTCCCTCCTCTGTCATTCCTCCCTCCTGTTCCTCCTCTGTCCTTCCTCCCTCCTGTTCCCTCCTCCCTGTCCTTCCTCCCTCCTGTTCCCTCCTCTGTCCTTCCTCCCTCCTGTTCCCTCCCTCTGTCATTCCTCCCTCCTGTTCCCTCCCTCTGTCCTTCCTCCCTCCTGTTCCCTCCTCTGTCCTTCCTCCCTCCTGTTCCTTCTCCCCTCCTGTTCCCTCCTCCTCTGTCCTTCCTCCTCCTGTTCCCTCCTCTGTCCTTCC
>NC_088401.1:6845216-6888053 GCF_034236695.1 Oncorhynchus nerka | reverse complement strand
CCTCCTGTTCCCTCCTCTGTCCTTCCTCCCTCCTGTTTCCCTCATCTGTCCCCTTCCTCCCTCCTGTTCCCTCCTCCTGTCCTTCCTCCCTCCTGTTCCCTCTGTCCTTCCTCCCTCCTGTTCCTCTCTGTCCTTCCCCTCCCTCCTGTTTCCTCCTCTGTCCTTCCTCCCTCCTGCTCCCTCCTCTGTCGTTCCTCCCTCCTGTTCCCTCCTCTGTCATTCCTCCCTCCTGTTCCCTCCTCTGTCCTTCCTCCCTCCTTTTCCCTCTGTCCTTCCTCCCTCCTGTTCCCTCCTCTGTCATTCCTCCCTCCTGTTCCCTCCTCTGTCCTTCCTCCCTCCTGTTCCCTCCTCTGTCGTTTTCCTCCCTCCTGTTCCCTCCTCTGTCATCCCACCCTCCTGTTCCCTCCTCTGTCCTTCCTCCCTCCTCTCCTCTGTCATTCCTCTCTCCTGTTCCCTCCTCTGTCCTTCCTCTCTCCTGTTCCCTCTGTCCTTCCTCCCTCCTGTTCCCTCCTCTGTCCTTCCTCCCTCCTGTTTTCCCTCCTCTGTCCTTCCTCCCTCCTGTTCCCTCCTCTGTCATTCCTCCCTCCTGTTCCCTCCCTCTGTCCTTCCCTCCCTCCTGTTCCCTCTGTCCTTCCTCCTCCTGTTCCTCTGTTCTTCCTCCTCCTATTCCCTCCCCTCTCTGTCCCTTCCTCCCTCCTCTGTCCTTCCTCCCTCCTGTTCCATCCTCTGTCCTTCCTCCTCCTGTTCCCTCCTCTGTCCTTCCTCCCTCATGTTCCTCCTCTGTCGTTCCTCCCTCCTATTCCCTCCTCTGTCCTTCCTCCTCCTCCTCTGTCCTTCCTCCCTCCTGTTCCATCCTCTGTCCTTCCTCCTCTCCTGTTCCCTCCTCCGTCCTTCCTCCCTCCTGTTCCTCCTCTGTCCTTCCTCCCTCCTGTTCCCTCCTCTGTCCTTCCTCCCTCCTGTTCCCTCCTCTGTCCTTCCTCCCTCCTGTTCCCTCCTCTGTCGTTCCTCCCTCCTGTTCACTCTGTCCTTCCTCCCTCCTGTTCCCTCCTCTGTCATTCCTCCCTCCTGTTCCCTCCTCTGTCCTTCCTCCCTCCTGTTCACTCTGTCCTTCCTCTCACTCCTGTTCCCTCCTCTGTCCTTCCTCCCTCCTCTGTCCTTCCTCCCTCCTGTTCCCTCCTCTCTGTCCTTCCTCCTCCCTCCTGTTTCCCTCCTCTGTCTTTCCTCCTGTTCCCTCCTCTGTCCTTCCTCCCTCCTGTTCCCTCCTCTGTCCTTCCTCCTCCCTCCTGTTCCCTCCCTCCTCTCCCTCCTGTTCCCTCCTCTGTCCTTCCTCCCTCCTGTTCCCTCCTCTGTCATTCCTCCCTCCTGTTCCATCCTCTGTCATTTTCTCCCTCCTGTTTCCCTCCTCTGTCCTTCCTCCCTCCTGTTCCTCTGTCCTTCCTCCTCCTCCTCTGTTCCTCTCCTCTGTCATTCCTTCCTCCCTCCTGTTCCTCCTCTGTCCTTCCCTCCTCCCCTCTGTTCTCACCCATCCTGTTCCTCCTCCTCACTCCTCTGTGTTTTCCTCCCTCCTGTTCCTGTCCTTCCTCCCTCCTCTGTCCTTCTCCTCCCTCCTCCTCCTGTTCCCTCCTCTGTCCTTCCTCCCTCCTCTGTCCTTCCATCCTCTCCTGTTCCCTCCTCTGTCCTTCACCTCCCTCCTGTTCCCTCCTCTGTCCTTCCTCCCTCCTGTTCTGTCCTCTGTCGTTCCTCCCTCCTCTGTCCTTCCTCCCTCCTGTTCCTCCTCCTCTGTCATTCCTCCCCCCTCCTGTTCCCTCCGCTGTCCTTCCTCCCTCCTCTGTCCTTCCTCCCTCCTCTGTCCTTCCTCCCTCCTGTTCCCTCCTCTGTCCTTCCTCCCTCCTCCTCCTCTGTCCTTCCTCCCTCCTGTTCCTCCCTCTTCCTCTGTCCTTCCTCCTCCTCCTCTGTCCTTCCTCCCTCCTCCCTCCTTTTCCCTCCTCTGTCCTTCCTCCCTCCTGTTCCCTCCTCCTCTGGCCTTCCTCCTCCTCTCTGTCCTTCCTCCCTCCTGTTCCCTCCTCCACTGTCATTCCCCGACATTACCTTGCTACTTCCTGGCAAGGTCGGTGCTGGGTGGCACCAAGAGCCAGGCAGCCGGAGGGCTAGGGTTACAGCAGTACAGCTTCCCAAATGGCACCCTATTCCCTGTTTCCTGTTCCGTGCACTATTCTTGACCTGGGCACATAGTCATAGGCCTATAAGGTCTGGTCAAAAGCAGTGCACTAAATGTGCAATAGGGTGCCATTTGGAACGGACCCCAGCTCTCTGCTCCTCACATGTTTTAACAATTTCCTCCCTCCTCCGTGAAAATTATGCAAATATTTTTTTGTCCAGTTTCCTCAAGTCTGGAACACCAATTAAGATTGTCTGTTTGGGTTTCAGGACAGGATGATGAAGGGAGGGGTTCGCAGACAGACAGGTAGGAAGGCAGACAGACGGACGGACGGAGGAGGGAGGAGACCTTACAGACAGACTGACAAACAGACCAGGAGGAGACAGACAGAGGTGGGGAGCCAGTTTAGACAGCGAGACAGACAGGCAGACTGGCAGACAGAGAGGCAGGGAGAGAGGGAGGCAGACAGGGAGTGAGGCAGGGAGGCAGGGAGGCAGACAGGGAGCGAGGCAGGGAGACAGGGAGTCAGGGAGGCAGGGAGTCAGGGAGAGAGCGAGGCAGACAGGGAGCGGGCAGGGAGGCAGGGAGGCAGGGAGAGGGAGGGAGGCAGGGAGGCAGGGAGGCAGGGAGGCAGGGAGACAGGGAGGCAGGGAGAGAGCGAGGCAGACAGGGAGCGAGGCAGACAGGGAGCGAGGCAGGGAGGCAGGGATAGAGGGAGGCAGGGAGGCAGGGAGGCAGACAGGGAGCGAGGCAGGGAGACAGGGAGTCAGGGAGGCAGGGAGTCAGGGAGAGAGCGAGGCAGACAGGGAGCGAGGCAGGGAGGCAGGGAGGCAGGGAGAGAGGGAGGCAGGGAGGCAGGGAGGCAGGGAGGCAGGGAGACAGGGAGGCAGGGAGAGAGCGAGGCAGACAGGGAGCGAGGCAGACAGGGAGCGAGGCAGGGAGGCAGGGATAGAGGGAGGCAGGGAGGCAGGGAGGCAGGGAGAGAGGGAGGCAGGGAGAGAGGGAGGCAGGGAGGCAGACAGAGAGCGAGGAAGGGAAAGGAGCAGACTAAAAGTAGAAGTAAAGGATAATGAAAATGAAGAGAGAAGGATTAAAGGAGGTAGGAGAGAGAGAAGGATTAAAGGGAGGTAGGAGAGAGAAGGATTAAAGGAGGTAGAAGAGAAGAAGGATTAAAGGAGGTAGAAGAGAAGGATTAAAGGAGGTAGAAGAGAAAGGATTAAGGAGGTAGAAGAGAGAGGGATTAAAGGAGGTAGGAGAGAGAGGGATTAAAGGAGGTAGAAGAGAGAGAAGGATTAAAGGCCGTCTCCTCCTCAGTTTCTTCTGTATAGTAACCTTGGCGATAGGGGAGTAGTAACAGACCCATAACTTGGTGTTGATTTCATGATGGATAAGTGATGATTCCTTTCCTGATGAGCCTTCAGTCACACTGATATGTCCCAAATGCTGTCCTATGTCCAGTAGAGTGCCCATGGGACCTGGTCAGAAGTCGTGCACTATAAAGGGAAAAGGGTGCCATTGTGGAATGCAGAAAAGACAGCGATTGTATTTGAACCAGTGGAGGATTCATCACAACAAAATAAAGCATTATCAATCTGTCTCAATGCTGTCAGAATAGAGCATTATCAATCTGTGTCAATGTTGTCAGAATATAGCATTATCAATCTGCGTCAGAGCTAGGGTCTGTCCTGAATGGCACCCAATGTGCTACATAGTACTGTAGCTTTTACTAAAGTCCTATGGCCCTAGTGCCCTACATAGGGAACACGTAGCCCTAGATCTCCACTCCTCAGCAGCCCTATATCTCCACTCCTCTCAACAACAGCCCTATATCTCCACTCCTCTCAACGACAGCCCTAGATCTCCACTCCTAACAGCCCTATATCTCTACTCCTCTCAACAGCCCTATATCTCCACTCCTCAGCAGCCCTATATCTCCACTCCTCAGCAGCTCTATATCTCTACTCCTCTCAACAGCCCTATATCTCCACTCCTCTCAACAACAGCCCTAGATCTCCACTCCTCTCAACAGCCCTATATCTCCACCCTCTCAACAGCCCTATATATCCACTCCTCTCAGCAGCCCTATATCTCCACTCCTCAGCAGCTCTATATCTCCACTCCTCTCAGCAGCCCTATATCTCCACTCCTCTCAGCAGCCCTATATCTCCACTCCTCTCAGCAGCCCTATATCTCCACTCCTCTCAGCAGCCCTATATCTCCACTCCTCTCAACAGCCCTATATCTCCACTCCTCTCAGCAGCCCTATATCTCCACTCCTCAGCAGCTCTATATCTCCACTCCTCTCAACAGCCCTATATCTCCACTCCTCAGCAGCTCTATATCTCCACTCCTCTCAGCAGCCCTATATCTCCACTCCTCCGCAGCTCTATATCTCCACTCCTCAGCAGCCCTATATCTCCACTCCTCAGCAGCCCTATATATCCACTCCTCAGCAGCTCTATATCTCCACTCCTCTCAGCAGCCCTATATCTCCACTCCTCAGCAGCTCTATATCTCCACTCCTCTCAGCAGCCCTATATCTCCACTCCTCTCGGCAGCTCTATATCTCCACTCCTCAGCAGCTCTATATCTCCACTCCTCTCAGCAGCCCTATATCTCCACTCCTCTCAACAGCCCTATATCTCCACTCCTCTCAGCAGCCCTATATCTCCACTCCTCAGCAGCTCTAGATCTCCACTCCTCAGCAGCCCTATATCTCCACTCTCAACAGCCCTATATCTCCACTCCTCTCAACGACAGCCCTAGATCTCCACTCCTAACAGCCCTATATCTCTACTCCTCTCAACAGCCCTATATCTCCACTCCTCAGCAGCCCTATATCTCCACTCCTCAGCAGCTCTATATCTCTACTCCTCTCAACAGCCCTATATCTCCACTCCTCTCAACAACAGCCCTAGATCTCCACTCCTCTCAACAGCCCTATATCTCCACTCCTCTCAACAGCCCTATATATCCACTCCTCTCAGCAGCCCTATATCTCCACTCCTCAGCAGCTCTATATCTCCACTCCTCTCAGCAGCCCTATATCTCCACTCCTCTCAGCAGCCCTATATCTCCACTCCTCTCAGCAGCCCTATATCTCCACTCCTCTCAGCAGCCCTATATCTCCACTCCTCTCAACAGCCCTATATCTCCACTCCTCTCAGCAGCCCTATATCTCCACTCCTCAGCAGCTCTATATCTCCACTCCTCTCAACAGCCCTATATCTCCACTCCTCAGCAGCTCTATATCTCCACTCCTCTCAGCAGCCCTATATCTCCACTCCTCCACAGCTCTATATCTCCACTCCTCAGCAGCCCTATATCTCCACTCCTCAGCAGCCCTATATATCCACTCCTCAGCAGCTCTATATCTCCACTCCTCTCAGCAGCCCTATATCTCCACTCCTCAGCAGCTCTATATCTCCACTCCTCTCAGCAGCCCTATATCTCCACTCCTCTCGGCAGCTCTATATCTCCACTCCTCAGCAGCTCTATATCTCCACTCCTCTCAGCAGCCCTATATCTCCACTCCTCTCAACAGCCCTATATCTCCACTCCTCTCAGCAGCCCTATATCTCCACTCCTCCGCAGCTCTATATCTCCACTCCTCAGCAGCCCTATATCTCCACTCCTCTCAACAGCCCTATATCTCCACTCCTCTCAGCAGCTCTATATCTCCACTCCTCTCAACAGCCCTATATCTCCACTCCTCTCAGCAGCTCTATATCTCCACTCCTCTCAACAGCCCTATATCTCCACTCCTCTCAGCAGCTCTATATCTCCACTCCTCTCAACAGCCCTATATCTCCACTCCTCTCAGCAGCCCTATATCTCCACTCCTCAGCAGCCCCATATCTCCACTCCTCAGCAGCCCTATATCTCCACTCCTCTCAACAGCCCTATATCTCCACTCCTCTCAGCAGCCCTATATCTCCACTCCTCTCAACAGCCCTATATCTCCACTCCTCTCAGCAGCCCTATATCTCCACTCCTCAGCAGCCCTATATCTCCACTCCTCAGCAGCCCTATATCTCCACTCCTCTCAGCAGCCCTATATCTCCACTCCTCAGCAGCCCTATATCTCCACTCCTCAGCAGCCCTATATCTCCACTCCTCTCAACAGCCCTATATCTCCACTCCTCTCAGCAGCCCTATATCTCCACTCCTCAGCAGCCCTATATCTCCACTCCTCAGCAGCCCTATATCTCCACTCCTCTCAGCATCCCTAGATCTCCACTCCTCTCAGCAGGCCTATATCTCCACTCCTCAGCAGCCCTATATCTCCACTCCTCAGCAGCCCTATATCTCCACTCCTCTCAACAACAGCCCTATATCTCCACTCCTCTCAGCAGCCCTAGATCTCCACTCCTCTCAGCAGCCCTAGATCTCCACTCCTCAGCAGGCCTATATCTCCACTCCTCTCAGAAGGCCTATATCTCCACTCCTCTCAGCAGCCCTATATCTCCACTCCTCAGCAGCCCTATATCTCCACTCCTCTCAACAACAGCCCTATATCTCCACTCCTCTCAGCAGCCCTATATCTCCACTCCTCAGCAGCCCTATATCTCCACTCCTCAGCAGCCCTATATCTCCACTCCTCAGCAGCCCTATATCTCCACTCCTCTCAACAACAGCCCTATATCTCCACTCCTCTCAGCAGCCCTAGATCTCCACTCCTCTCAGCAGCCCTAGATCTCCACTCCTCAGCAGCCCTATATCTCCACTCCTCTCAGCATCCCTAGATCTCCACTCCTCTCAGCAGGCCTATATCTCCACTCCTCAGCAGCCCTATATCTCCACTCCTCAGCAGCCCTATATCTCCACTCCTCTCAACAACAGCCCTATATCTCCACTCCTCTCAGCAGCCCTAGATCTCCACTCCTCTCAGCAGCCCTAGATCTCCACTCCTCAGCAGGCCTATATCTCCACTCCTCTCAGAAGGCCTATATCTCCACTCCTCTCAGCAGCCCTATATCTCCACTCCTCAGCAGCCCTATATCTCCACTCCTCTCAACAACAGCCCTATATCTCCACTCCTCTCAGCAGCCCTATATCTCCACTCAGCAGCCCTATATCTCCACTCCTCAGCAGCCCTATATCTCCACTCCTCAGCAGCCCTATATCTCCACTCCTCTCAGCATCCCTAGATCTCCACTCCTCTCAGCAGGCCTATATCTCCACTCCTCAGCAGCCCTATATCTCCACTCCTCAGCAGCCCTATATCTCCACTCCTCTCAACAACAGCCCTATATCTCCACTCCTCTCAGCAGCCCTAGATCGCCACTCCTCTCAGCAGCCCTAGATCTCCACTCCTCAGCAGCCCTATATCTCCACTCTCAGCAGCCCTATATCTCCACTCCTCAGCAGCCCTATATCTCCACTCCTCTCAGCATCCCTAGATCTCCACTCCTCTCAGCATCCCTAGATCTCCACTCCTCTCAGCAGGCCTATATCTCCACTACTCAGCAGCCCTATATCTCCACTCCTCAGCAGCCCTATATCTCCACTCCTCTCAACAACAGCCCTATATCTCCACTCCTCTCAGCAGCCCTAGATCTCCACTCCTCTCAGCAGCCCTAGATCTCCACTCCTCAGCAGGCCTATATCTCCACTCCTCTCAGAAGGCCTATATCTCCACTCCTCTCAGCAGCCCTATATCTCCACTCCTCAGCAGCCCTATATCTCCACTCCTCTCAACAACAGCCCTATATCTCCACTCCTCTCAGCAGCCCTATATCTCCACTCCTCAGCAGCCCTATATCTCCACTCCTCAGCAGCCCTATATCTCCACTCCTCTGCAGCCCTATATCTCCACTCCTCTCAGCATCCCTAGATCTCCACTCCTCTCAGCAGGCCTATATCTCCACTCCTCAGCAGCCCTATATCTCCACTCCTCTGCAGCCCTATATCTCCACTCCTCTCAACAGCCCTATATCTCCACTCCTCTCAGCAGCTCTATATCTCCACTCCTCTCAACAGCCCTATATCTCCACTCCTCTCAGCAGCTCTATATCTCCACTCCTCTCAACAGCCCTATATCTCCACTCCTCTCAGCAGCTCTATATCTCCACTCCTCTCAACAGCCCTATATCTCCACTCCTCTCAGCAGCCCTATATCTCCACTCCTCAGCAGCCCTATATCTCCACTCCTCAGCAGCCCTATATCTCCACTCCTCTCAACAGCCCTATATCTCCACTCCTCTCAGCAGCCCTATATCTCCACTCCTCTCAACAGCCCTATATCTCCACTCCTCTCAGCAGCCCTATATCTCCACTCCTCAGCAGCCCTATATCTCCACTCCTCAGCAGCCCTATATCTCCACTCCTCTCAGCAGCCCTATATCTCCACTCCTCAGCAGCCCTATATCTCCACTCCTCAGCAGCCCTATATCTCCACTCCTCTCAACAGCCCTATATCTCCACTCCTCTCAGCAGCCCTATATCTCCACTCCTCAGCAGCCCTATATCTCCACTCCTCAGCAGCCCTATATCTCCACTCCTCTCAGCATCCCTAGATCTCCACTCCTCTCAGCAGGCCTATATCTCCACTCCTCAGCAGCCCTATATCTCCACTCCTCAGCAGCCCTATATCTCCACTCCTCTCAACAACAGCCCTATATCTCCACTCCTCTCAGCAGCCCTAGATCTCCACTCCTCTCAGCAGCCCTAGATCTCCACTCCTCAGCAGGCCTATATCTCCACTCCTCTCAGAAGGCCTATATCTCCACTCCTCTCAGCAGCCCTATATCTCCACTCCTCAGCAGCCCTATATCTCCACTCCTCTCAACAACAGCCCTATATCTCCACTCCTCTCAGCAGCCCTATATCTCCACTCCTCAGCAGCCCTATATCTCCACTCCTCAGCAGCCCTATATCTCCACTCCTCAGCAGCCCTATATCTCCACTCCTCTCAGCATCCCTAGATCTCCACTCCTCTCAGCAGGCCTATATCTCCACTCCTCAGCAGCCCTATATCTCCACTCCTCAGCAGCCCTATATCTCCACTCCTCTCAACAACAGCCCTATATCTCCACTCCTCTCAGCAGCCCTAGATCTCCACTCCTCTCAGCAGCCCTAGATCTCCACTCCTCAGCAGCCCTATATCTCCACTCCTCTCAGCATCCCTAGATCTCCACTCCTCTCAGCAGGCCTATATCTCCACTCCTCAGCAGCCCTATATCTCCACTCCTCAGCAGCCCTATATCTCCACTCCTCTCAACAACAGCCCTATATCTCCACTCCTCTCAGCAGCCCTAGATCTCCACTCCTCTCAGCAGCCCTAGATCTCCACTCCTCAGCAGGCCTATATCTCCACTCCTCTCAGAAGGCCTATATCTCCACTCCTCTCAGCAGCCCTATATCTCCACTCCTCAGCAGCCCTATATCTCCACTCCTCTCAACAACAGCCCTATATCTCCACTCCTCTCAGCAGCCCTATATCTCCACTCCTCAGCAGCCCTATATCTCCACTCCTCAGCAGCCCTATATCTCCACTCCTCAGCAGCCCTATATCTCCACTCCTCTCAGCATCCCTAGATCTCCACTCCTCTCAGCAGGCCTATATCTCCACTCCTCAGCAGCCCTATATCTCCACTTCTCAGCAGCCCTATATCTCCACTCCTCTCAACAACAGCCCTATATCTCCACTCCTCTCAGCAGCCCTAGATCGCCACTCCTCTCAGCAGCCCTAGATCTCCACTCCTCAGCAGCCCTATATCTCCACTCCTCAGCAGCCCTATATCTCCACTCCTCAGCAGCCCTATATCTCCACTCCTCTCAGCATCCCTAGATCTCCACTCCTCTCAGCATCCCTAGATCTCCACTCCTCTCAGCAGGCCTATATCTCCACTCCTCAGCAGCCCTATATCTCCACTCCTCAGCAGCCCTATATCTCCACTCCTCTCAACAACAGCCCTATATCTCCACTCCTCTCAGCAGCCCTAGATCTCCACTCCTCTCAGCAGCCCTAGATCTCCACTCCTCAGCAGGCCTATATCTCCACTCCTCTCAGAAGGCCTATATCTCCACTCCTCTCAGCAGCCCTATATCTCCACTCCTCAGCAGCCCTATATCTCCACTCCTCTCAACAACAGCCCTATATCTCCACTCCTCTCAGCAGCCCTATATCTCCACTCCTCAGCAGCCCTATATCTCCACTCCTCAGCAGCCCTATATCTCCACTCCTCAGCAGCCCTATATCTCCACTCCTCTCAGCATCCCTAGATCTCCACTCCTCTCAGCAGGCCTATATCTCCACTCCTCAGCAGCCCTATATCTCCACTCCTCTGCAGCCCTATATCTCCACTCCTCTCAACAGCCCTATATCTCCACTCCTCTCAGCAGCTCTATATCTCCACTCCTCTCAACAGCCCTATATCTCCACTCCTCTCAGCAGCTCTATATCTCCACTCCTCTCAACAGCCCTATATCTCCACTCCTCTCAGCAGCTCTATATCTCCACTCCTCTCAACAGCCCTATATCTCCACTCCTCTCAGCAGCCCTATATCTCCACTCCTCAGCAGCCCTATATCTCCACTCCTCAGCAGCCCTATATCTCCACTCCTCTCAACAGCCCTATATCTCCACTCCTCTCAGCAGCCCTATATCTCCACTCCTCTCAACAGCCCTATATCTCCACTCCTCTCAGCAGCCCTATATCTCCACTCTCAGCAGCCCTATATCTCCACTCCTCAGCAGCCCTATATCTCTACTCCTCTCAGCAGCCCTATATCTCCACTCCTCAGCAGCCCTATATCTCCACTCCTCAGCAGCCCTATATCTCCACTCCTCTCAACAGCCCTATATCTCCACTCCTCTCAGCAGCCCTATATCTCCACTCCTCAGCAGCCCTATATCTCCACTCCTCAGCAGCCCTATATCTCCACTCCTCTCAGCATCCCTAGATCTCCACTCCTCTCAGCAGGCCTATATCTCCACTCCTCAGCAGCCCTATATCTCCACTCCTCAGCAGCCCTATATCTCCACTCCTCTCAACAACAGCCCTATATCTCCACTCCTCTCAGCAGCCCTAGATCTCCACTCCTCTCAGCAGCCCTAGATCTCCACTCCTCAGCAGGCCTATATCTCCACTCCTCTCAGAAGGCCTATATCTCCACTCCTCTCAGCAGCCCTATATCTCCACTCCTCAGCAGCCCTATATCTCCACTCCTCTCAACAACAGCCCTATATCTCCACTCCTCTCAGCAGCCCTATATCTCCACTCCTCAGCAGCCCTATATCTCCACTCCTCAGCAGCCCTATATCTCCACTCCTCAGCAGCCCTATATCTCCACTCCTCTCAGCATCCCTAGATCTCCACTCCTCTCAGCAGGCCTATATCTCCACTCCTCAGCAGCCCTATATCTCCACTCCTCAGCAGCCCTATATCTCCACTCCTCTCAACAACAGCCCTATATCTCCACTCCTCTCAGCAGCCCTAGATCTCCACTCCTCTCAGCAGCCCTAGATCTCCACTCCTCAGCAGCCCTATATCTCCACTCCTCTCAGCATCCCTAGATCTCCACTCCTCTCAGCAGGCCTATATCTCCACTCCTCAGCAGCCCTATATCTCCACTCCTCAGCAGCCCTATATCTCCACTCCTCAGCAGCCCTATATCTCCACTCCTCTCAGCAGCCCTAGATCTCCACTCCTCTCAGCAGCCCCCAGATCTCCACTCCTCAGCAGGCCTATCTCCACTCCTCTCAGAAGGCCTATATCTCCACTCCTCTCAGCAGCCCTATATCTCCACTCCTCAGCAGCCCTATATCTCCACTCCTCTCAACAACAGCCCTATATCTCCACTCCTCTCAGCAGCCCTATATCTCCACTCCTCAGCAGCCCTATATCTCCACTCCTCAGCAGCCCTATATCTCCACTCCTCAGCAGCCCTATATCTCCACTCCTCTCAGCATCCCTAGATCTCCACTCCTCTCAGCAGGCCTATATCTCCACTCCTCAGCAGCCCTATATCTCCACTCCTCAGCAGCCCTATATCTCCACTCCTCTCAACAACAGCCCTATATCTCCACTCCTCTCAGCAGCCCTAGATCGCCACTCCTCTCAGCAGCCCTAGATCTCCACTCCTCAGCAGCCCTATATCTCCACTCCTCAGCAGCCCTATATCTCCACTCCTCAGCAGCCCTATATCTCCACTCCTCTCAGCATCCCTAGATCTCCACTCCTCTCAGCATCCCTAGATCTCCACTCCTCTCAGCAGGCCTATATCTCCACTCCTCAGCAGCCCTATATCTCCACTCCTCAGCAGCCCTATATCTCCACTCCTCTCAACAACAGCCCTATATCTCCACTCCTCTCAGCAGCCCTAGATCTCCACTCCTCTCAGCAGCCCTAGATCTCCACTCCTCAGCAGGCCTATATCTCCACTCCTCTCAGAAGGCCTATATCTCCACTCCTCTCAGCAGCCCTATATCTCCACTCCTCAGCAGCCCTATATCTCCACTCCTCTCAACAACAGCCCTATATCTCCACTCCTCTCAGCAGCCCTATATCTCCACTCCTCAGCAGCCCTATATCTCCACTCCTCAGCAGCCCTATATCTCCACTCCTCAGCAGCCCTATATCTCCACCCTCTCAGCATCCCTAGATCTCCACTCCTCTCAGCAGGCCTATATCTCCACTCCTCAGCAGCCCTATATCTCCACTCCTCTGCAGCCCTATATCTCCACTCCTCTCAACAGCCCTATATCTCCACTCCTCTCAGCAGCTCTATATCTCCACTCCTCTCAACAGCCCTATATCTCCACTCCTCTCAGCAGCTCTATATCTCCACTCCTCTCAACAGCCCTATATCTCCACTCCTCTCAGCAGCTCTATATCTCCACTCCTCTCAACAGCCCTATATCTCCACTCCTCTCAGCAGCCCTATATCTCCACTCCTCAGCAGCCCTATATCTCCACTCCTCAGCAGCCCTATATCTCCACTCCTCTCAACAGCCCTATATCTCCACTCCTCTCAGCAGCCCTATATCTCCACTCCTCTCAACAGCCCTATATCTCCACTCCTCTCAGCAGCCCTATATCTCCACTCCTCAGCAGCCCTATATCTCCACTCCTCAGCAGCCCTATATCTCCACTCCTCTCAGCAGCCCTATATCTCCACTCCTCAGCAGCCCTATATCTCCACTCCTCAGCAGCCCTATCTCCACTCCTCTCAACAGCCCTATATCTCCACTCCTCTCAGCAGCCCTATATCTCCACTCCTCAGCAGCCCTATATCTCCACTCCTCAGCAGCCCTATATCTCCACTCCTCTCAGCAGGCCTATATCTCCACTCCTCAGCAGCCCTATATCTCCACTCCTCAGCAGCCCTATATCTCCACTCCTCTCAACAACAGCCCTATATCTCCACTCCTCTCAGCAGCCCTAGATCTCCACTCCTCTCAGCAGCCCTAGATCTCCACTCCTCAGCAGGCCTATATCTCCACTCCTCTCAGAAGGCCTATATCTCCACTCCTCTCAGCAGCCCTATATCTCCACTCCTCAGCAGCCCTATATCTCCACTCCTCTCAACAACAGCCCTATATCTCCACTCCTCTCAGCAGCCCTATATCTCCACTCCTCAGCAGCCCTATATCTCCACTCCTCAGCAGCCCTATATCTCCACTCCTCAGCAGCCCTATATCTCCACTCCTCTCAGCATCCCTAGATCTCCACTCCTCTCAGCAGGCCTATATCTCCACTCCTCAGCAGCCCTATATCTCCACTCCTCAGCAGCCCTATATCTCCACTCCTCTCAACAACAACCCTATATCTCCACTCCTCTCAGCAGCCCTAGATCTCCACTCCTCTCAGCAGCCCTAGATCTCCACTCCTCAGCAGCCCTATATCTCCACTCCTCTCAGCATCCCTAGATCTCCACTCCTCTCAGCAGGCCTATATCTCCACTCCTCAGCAGCCCTATATCTCCACTCCTCAGCAGCCCTATATCTCCACTCCTCTCAACAACAGCCCTATATCTCCACTCCTCTCAGCAGCCCTAGATCTCCACTCCTCTCAGCAGCCCTAGATCTCCACTCCTCAGCAGGCCTATATCTCCACTCCTCTCAGAAGGCCTATATCTCCACTCCTCTCAGCAGCCCTATATCTCCACTCCTCAGCAGCCCTATATCTCCACTCCTCTCAACAACAGCCCTATATCTCCACTCCTCTCAGCAGCCCTATATCTCCACTCCTCAGCAGCCCTATATCTCCACTCCTCAGCAGCCCTATATCTCCACTCCTCAGCAGCCCTATATCTCCACTCCTCTCAGCATCCCTAGATCTCCACTCCTCTCAGCAGGCCTATATCTCCACTCCTCAGCAGCCCTATATCTCCACTCCTCAGCAGCCCTATATCTCCACTCCTCTCAACAACAGCCCTATATCTCCACTCCTCTCAGCAGCCCTAGATCGCCACTCCTCTCAGCAGCCCTAGATCTCCACTCCTCAGCAGCCCTATATCTCCACTCCTCAGCAGCCCTATATCTCCACTCCTCAGCAGCCCTATATCTCCACTCCTCTCAGCATCCCTAGATCTCCACTCCTCTCAGCATCCTAGATCTCCACTCCTCTCAGCAGGCCTATATCTCCACTCCTCAGCAGCCCTATATCTCCACTCCTCAGCAGCCCTATATCTCCACTCCTCTCAACAACAGCCCTATATCTCCACTCCTCTCAGCAGCCCTAGATCTCCACTCCTCTCAGCAGCCCTAGATCTCCACTCCTCAGCAGGCCTATATCTCCACTCCTCTCAGAAGGCCTATATCTCCACTCCTCTCAGCAGCCCTATATCTCCACTCCTCAGCAGCCCTATATCTCCACTCCTCTCAACAACAGCCCTATATCTCCACTCCTCTCAGCAGCCCTATATCTCCACTCCTCAGCAGCCCTATATCTCCACTCCTCAGCAGCCCTATATCTCCACTCCTCAGCAGCCCTATATCTCCACTCCTCTCAGCATCCCTAGATCTCCACTCCTCTCAGCAGGCCTATATCTCCACTCCTCAGCAGCCCTATATCTCCACTCCTCTGCAGCCCTATATCTCCACTCCTCTCAACAGCCCTATATCTCCACTCCTCTCAGCAGCTCTATATCTCCACTCCTCTCAACAGCCCTATATCTCCACTCCTCTCAGCAGCTCTATATCTCCACTCCTCTCAACAGCCTTATATCTCCACTCCTCTCAGCAGCTCTATATCTCCACTCCTCTCAACAGCCCTATATCTCCACTCCTCTCAGCAGCCCTATATCTCCACTCCTCAGCAGCCCTATATCTCCACTCCTCAGCAGCCCTATATCTCCACTCCTCTCAACAGCCCTATATCTCCACTCCTCTCAGCAGCCCTATATCTCTCCACTCCTCTCAACAGCCCTATATCTCCACTCCTCTCAGCAGCCCTATATCTCCACTCCTCAGCAGCCCTATATCTCCACTCCTCAGCAGCCCTATATCTCCACTCCTCTCAGCAGCCCTATATCTCCACTCCTCAGCAGCCCTATATCTCCACTCCTCTCAACAGCCCTATATCTCCACTCCTCTCAGCAGCCCTATATCTCCACTCCTCAGCAGCCCTATATCTCCACTCCTCAGCAGCCCTATATCTCCACTCCTCTCAGCATCCCTAGATCTCCACTCCTCTCAGCAGGCCTATATCTCCACTCCTCAGCAGCCCTATATCTCCACTCCTCAGCAGCCCTATATCTCCACTCCTCTCAACAACAGCCCTATATCTCCACTCCTCTCAGCAGCCCTAGATCTCCACTCCTCTCAGCAGCCCTAGATCTCCACTCCTCAGCAGGCCTATATCTCCACTCCTCTCAGAAGGCCTATATCTCCACTCCTCTCAGCAGCCCTATATCTCCACTCCTCAGCAGCCCTATATCTCCACTCCTCTCAACAACAGCCCTATATCTCCACTCCTCTCAGCAGCCCTATATCTCCACTCCTCAGCAGCCCTATATCTCCACTCCTCAGCAGCCCTATATCTCCACTCCTCTCAGCATCCCTAGATCTCCACTCCTCTCAGCAGGCCTATATCTCCACTCCTCAGCAGCCCTATATCTCCACTCCTCAGCAGCCCTATATCTCCACTCCTCTCAACAACAGCCCTATATCTCCACTCCTCTCAGCAGCCCTAGATCTCCACTCCTCTCAGCAGCCCTAGATCTCCACTCCTCAGCAGCCCTATATCTCCACTCCTCTCAGCATCCCTAGATCTCCACTCCTCTCAGCAGGCCTATATCTCCACTCCTCAGCAGCCCTATATCTCCACTCCTCAGCAGCCCTATATCTCCACTCCTCTCAACAACAGCCCTATATCTCCACTCCTCTCAGCAGCCCTAGATCTCCACTCCTCTCAGCAGCCCTAGATCTCCACTCTCAGCAGGCCTATATCTCCACTCCTCTCAGAAGGCCTATATCTCCACTCCTCTCAGCAGCCCTATATCTCCACTCCTCAGCAGCCCTATATCTCCACTCCTCTCAACAGCCCTATATCTCCACTCCTCTCAGCAGCCCTATATCTCCACTCCTCTCAGCAGCCCTATATCTCCACTCCTCAGCAGCCCTATATCTCCACTCCTCAGCAGCCCTATATCTCCACTCCTCTCAGCATCCCTAGATCTCCACTCCTCTCAGCAGGCCTATATCTCCACTCCTCAGCAGCCCTATATCTCCACTCCTCAGCAGCCCTATATCTCCACTCCTCTCAACAACAGCCCTATATCTCCACTCCTCTCAGCAGCCCTAGATCGCCACTCCTCTCAGCAGCCCTAGATCTCCACTCCTCAGCAGCCCTATATCTCCACTCCTCAGCAGCCCTATATCTCCACTCCTCAGCAGCCCTATATCTCCACTCCTCTCAGCATCCCTAGATCTCCACTCCTCTCAGCATCCCTAGATCTCCACTCCTCTCAGCAGGCCTATATCTCCACTCCTCAGCAGCCCTATATCTCCACTCCTCAGCAGCCCTATATCTCCACTCCTCTCAACAACAGCCCTATATCTCCACTCCTCTCAGCAGCCCTAGATCTCCACTCCTCTCAGCAGCCCTAGATCTCCACTCCTCAGCAGGCCTATATCTCCACTCCTCTCAGAAGGCCTATATCTCCACTCCTCTCAGCAGCCCTATATCTCCACTCCTCAGCAGCCCTATATCTCCACTCCTCTCAACAGCCCTATATCTCCACTCCTCTCAGCAGCCCTATATCTCCACTCCTCAGCAGCCCTATATCTCCACTCCTCAGCAGCCCTATATCTCCACTCCTCTCAGCATCCCTAGATCTCCACTCCTCTCAGCAGGCCTATATCTCCACTCCTCAGCAGCCCTATATCTCCACTCCTCAGCAGCCCTATATCTCCACTCCTCTCAACAACAGCCCTATATCTCCACTCCTCTCAGCAGCCCTAGATCTCCACTCCTCAGCAGCCCTATATCTCCACTCCTCAGCAGCCCTATATCTCCACTCCTCAGCAGCCCTATATCTCCACTCCTCTCAGCATCCCTAGATCTCCACTCCTCTCAGCAGGCCTATATCTCCACTCCTCAGCAGCCCTATATCTCCACTCCTCAGCAGCCCTATATCTCCACTCCTCTCAACAACAGCCCTATATCTCCACTCCTCTCAGCAGCCCTAGATCTCCACTCCTCTCAGCAGCCCTAGATCTCCACTCAGCAGCCCTATATCTCCACTCCTCTCAGCATCCCTAGATCTCCACTCCTCTCAGCAGGCCTATATCTCCACTCCTCAGCAGCCCTATATCTCCACTCCTCAGCAGCCCTATATCTCCACTCCTCTCAACAACAGCCCTATATCTCCACTCCTCTCAGCAGACCTAGATCTCCACTCCTCTCAGCAGCCCTAGATCTCCACTCCTCAGCAGGCCTATATCTCCACTCCTCTCAGAAGGCCTATATCTCCACTCCTCTCAGCAGCCCTATATCTCCACTCCTCAGCAGCCCTATATCTCCACTCCTCTCAACAACAGCCCTATATCTCCACTCCTCTCAGCAGCCCTATATCTCCACTCCTCAGCAGCCCTATATCTCCACTCCTCAGCAGCCCTATATCTCCACTCCTCAGCAGCCCTATATCTCCACTCCTCTCAGCATCCCTAGATCTCCACTCCTCTCAGCAGGCCTATATCTCCACTCCTCAGCAGCCCTATATCTCCACTCCTCAGCAGCCCTATATCTCCACTCCTCTCAACAACAGCCCTATATCTCCACTCCTCTCAGCAGCCCTAGATCGCCACTCCTCTCAGCAGCCCTAGATCTCCACTCCTCAGCAGCCCTATATCTCCACTCCTCAGCAGCCCTATATCTCCACTCCTCAGCAGCCCTATATCTCCACTCCTCTCAGCATCCCTAGATCTCCACTCCTCTCAGCATCCCTAGATCTCCACTCCTCTCAGCAGGCCTATATCTCCACTCCTCAGCAGCCCTATATCTCCA
This sequence comes from Oncorhynchus nerka, assembly GCF_034236695.1. Lineage (NCBI taxonomy): Eukaryota > Metazoa > Chordata > Actinopteri > Salmoniformes > Salmonidae > Oncorhynchus > Oncorhynchus nerka. The sequence continues at coordinate 6,869,438 of NC_088401.1, read as the reverse complement.
CTCCTCAGCAGCCCTATATCTCCACTCCTCTCAACAACAGCCCTATATCTCCACTCCTCTCAGCAGCCCTAGATCTCCACTCCTCTCAGCAGCCCTAGATCTCCACTCCTCAGCAGGCCTATATCTCCACTCCTCTCAGAAGGCCTATATCTCCACTCCTCTCAGCAGCCCTATATCTCCACTCCTCAGCAGCCCTATATCTCCACTCCTCTCAACAACAGCCCTATATCTCCACTCCTCTCAGCAGCCCTATATCTCCACTCCTCAGCAGCCCTATATCTCCACCCTCAGCAGCCCTATATCTCCACTCCTCAGCAGCCCTATATCTCCACTCCTCTCAGCATCCCTAGATCTCCACTCCTCTCAGCAGGCCTATATCTCCACTCCTCAGCAGCCCTATATCTCCACTCCTCTGCAGCCCTACTCCTCTCTCAACAGCAGCCCTAGCAGCCCTAGATCTCCACTCCTCTCAACAGCCCTAGATCTCCACTCCTCAGCAGGCAGCTCCTCCTCTCAGAAGGCCTATATCTCCACTCCTCTCAGCAGCCCTATATCTCCACTCCTCAGCAGCCCTATATCTCCACTCCTCTCAACAACAGCCCTATATCTCCACTCCTCTCAGCAGCCCTATATCTCCACTCCTCAGCAGCCCTATATCTCCACTCCTCAGCACCCCTATATCTCCACTCCTCAGCAGCCCTATATCTCCACTCCTCTCAGCATCCCTAGATCTCCACTCCTCTCAGCAGGCCTATATCTCCACTCCTCAGCAGCCCTATATCTCCACTCCTCAGCAGCCCTATATCTCCACTCCTCTCAGCATCCCTAGATCTCCACTCCTCTCAGCAGGCCTATATCTCCACTCCTCAGCAGCCCTAGATCTCCACTCCTCAGCAGGCCTATATATCCACTCCTCTCAGAAGGCCTATATCTCCACTCCTTAGCAGCCCTAGATCTCCACTCCTCAGCAGCCCTAGATCTCCACTCCTCTCAGAAGGCCTAGATCTCCACTCCTCTCAGCACCCCTAGATCTCCACTCCTCTCAGAAGGCCTAGATCTCCACTCCTCTCAGCAGCCCTAGATCTCCACTCCTCTCAGCAGCCCTATATCTCCACTCCTCAGCAGGCCTATATCTCCACTCCTCTCAGAAGCCCTATATCTCCACTCCTCTCAGAAGGCCTAGATCTACACTCCTCTCAGAAGGCCTAGATCTACACTCCTCTCAGAAGGCCTAGATCTCCACTCCTCTCAGCAGCCCTATATCTCCACTCCTCAGCAGCCCTATATCTCCACTCCTCTCAGAAGGCCTATATCTCCACTCCTCTCAGAAGGCCTAGATCTACACTCCTAATCAACAGACGCACTAGATCTCCACTCCTCTCTCAGCAGCAGGTATGGTCATATCAGAAGTTACAGCCATGTAAAACCCCTGACAATAGCACAACATTAAAACTAGAACCAGGCCCATGCTGGGAAAACTATCCTCCTCTCTCTCCTGTGAAACAAATCACTATCCAACTATACTGCCTCTCTCTCTCTCTCTCTCTCTCTCTCTCTCTCTCTCTCTCTCTCTGTCTCTCTCTCTCTCTCTCTCTCTCTCTCTCTCTCTCTCTCTATGTCTTTCTCTGTGTCTCTCTCTCTCTCTCTCTGTCTCTCTCTCTCTCTCTCTCTCTGTCTCTCTCTCTCTCTCTCTGTCTCTCTCTCTCTCTCTCTCTCTGTCTCTCTCTCTCTCTCTCTCTCTCTGTCTTACTCTCTCTCTCCCTTCCTCTCTCTTTCTCACCCCACCAGTCCATTTATAGTTAACAGCAGTTAACCCACTGTTCCTAGGCCGTCATTGAAAATAAAAATTTGTTCTTAACTGATCTTGCCTAGTTAAATAAAGGTAAAATAAATACAATTAATAAATAGACTAACTACTGTTTCTGTGGACTAACTCAAAAACAGGGAAAAAACCTGATAGGTCCTAAAAGGCAATGCAGTCCTCCTCCCTCCCTCCTCATCCTCCAAAAACCACCCCAGCTCGTTGGAAGTCCATTGTCTGAATTCCAAATAGCACCCTATAGTCTATGTACTGCACTACTGCCCACTACTGCCCACCGGGCCTGGTCAAACATAGTTTACTACATAGGGAATAGGGTGCTATTTTGGGATGCAGGCCAAATCTCTCCATCAAATAAAGATGTACTGGCTCCAGAAATTCCCCATCATGTTAAAGAATTTGATCCAGGGATTGTGCTGTCTGGATAAAAGTTCACGTGGCTTTATAAAAGGACTGGTGTCACGGTCCTAAAGCGAACGCCGCGGTTGAAAGGTGGGTGTAAACGCGAGTCTGGGAGAGAGATTGATCTGGAGGGGTGAAACCTTTGGAACGGAGGGCGTGTAATCGCGTCGGGAAGCGGAACCAACCCCGTCGTTATTAAATGGTAAAAGACATGTGAGAGAGAGGGGGGGGGGGGTCGGTCAAATCTGAATTGATTATGAAATTGAAGACTACAACAACCACTGCTGGCGATAGATTATTAGCCTTTGATGAGGTTATCCGTCAACATAAATGTTAACAAATCGAATGTCACACATTTGAAAGATCAATTAGGTAGTCAAACATATTTTTTACCTTATATCGTCATGCAACTAACAGTTTATGTTTTAAAATCCTAAAATAAAAAATAATAAATAGACAAACCTACAGAGTAACAAAACATTAAGTACCCAAATTAGAGTGAGATGATAGAGAAAATAAACTGCTTTAATAAAAAACACAGTGACCAAGGCTTCAAAAGAAACCCTGATTGTGGAGAAGACTGTCTTTTGGGTGTAAAATATAATATAACCTTAAACTATTGACAGTCAGTCTAACTGTCTGTTCCTTTCTATACCTGTCCTCTTTCTGTCATTTCATTCCTTAATTCCTCCTCTTTGTCTCATTCCCTCTATCCCTCCCTCTGTCCCCTGTACCCCTCCATTCACACCATCTCTCTCTAAATGTCCCTCCCTCTGTCCCCTGTACCCCTCCATTCACACCATCTCTCTCTAAATGTCTCACCCCACCCCTCTTTATCATAATTTCTCCCCACCCCCTCCCTCCCTCCCTCCCTTCTCTCTCCAAAGGCCTATGCTATGATGGGAGGTAGGGTCTCTGAAAATGTCTCTCCCCCCACCCCGCCCCGCCCCGCCCCACCCCGCCCCACCCCCCCCCACCCCACCCCTCTGTTCATCCACTCCCTCCCTTCCTTCTTCTCTTCTCATGGGCCTATGTGGCGGCCCCGCCCCCCCACCCGCCCCACCCCGCCCGCCCCACCCCACCTCTCTGTTCATCCACTCCCTCCTTCCTTCTTCTCTTCTCACGGGCCTATGTGGCCCCGCCCCACCCCACCCCGCCCCACCCCACCTCTCTGTTCATCCACTCCTTCCTTCTTCTCTTCTCACGGGCCGATGTGGCAGCCAGCGTTTTTTTGTTGTTGCTCCAGGTGGTCTACAGCCACCTGTGTTGTCTTTGTGGCGCTGTCATCTGTCTCCAGGCAGGCTTTGTAGGGTTGCCAGTGTGAGGACAGGCCCGGCACAGACTGATGATGGAGATACATCTCCCTGGCCCGGCCTCTCACAAAATGCCACCCTAATTCACTACCTAGTGAACAAAATAGGTACTGTTATCCCTATGGGCCCCTGGTAACAAGTAGTGTACTGGGTAGTGTAGGTAGGTAGTAGGGTGCTATTTGGGATTCATAAAGCCTCTCACAGGAGCCCAGTGTTGCCTCTCTGCACAGAGGGAGCCCAGTGTTGCCTCTCTGCACAGAGGGAGCCCAGTGTTGCCTCTCTGCACAGAGGGAGCCCAGTGTTGCCTCTCTGCACAGAGGGAGCCCAGTGTTGCCTCTCTGCACAGAGGGAGCCCATCTTCAGTGGACCGGTAAACAAAACCAAACCACGCTTTGCTTGCCTTACCTTGTCCATAGAGTACTTACAGGATAAGCAAAGCAATATGTAATTTTGTAATATTGTAATTTGGGTGAACTATTAACTAAAATACACGTTGTTTAAACAAGCAAAAAAATATATATGTTAGGATCTGACAGGATTATAATTTTTTTTGCTAGAACCTGACAAGATTTTAGTTTGTCGGGCAAATTTCAGTCCCTCAGAAAAACATACACAGGTGCATTTTTCATGGTGGCACTAGGGGTAAAAAACTTTGAACATCTGATCTGTCTACTAATGAGTCTCCTCAAGCCATATGCCTGCTACACTGTCGTCATATACATGTCTCTCTGATTATCTGTCTGTCTCTGTGTGTGTGTGTGTGTGTGTGTGTGTGTCTGTGTGTGTGTGTGTGTGTGTGTGTGTGTGTGTGTGTGTGTGTGTGTGTCTATGCATGTGTGTGTCTATGCATGTGTGTGTGTGTGTGTGTGTGTGTGTGTGTGTGTGTGTGTGTGTGTGTGTGTGTGTGTGTGTGTGTCTATGCATGTGTGTGTGTGTGTGTGTGTGTGTGTCTATGCATGTGTGTGTGTGTGTGTGTGTGTTTGTGTGTGTGTGTGTGTGTGTGTGTGTGCGTGTGTGTGTGTGTGTGTGTGTGTGTGTGTGTGTGTGTGTGTGTGTGTGTGTGTGTGTGTGTCTATGCATGTGTGTGTGTGTGTGTGTCTATGCATGTGTGTGTGTGTGTGTGTGTGTGTGTCTATGCATGTGTGTGTGTGTGTGTGTGTGTGTGTGTGTGTGTGTGTGTGTGTGTGTGTGTGTGTGTGTGTGTGTGTGTGTGTGTGTGTCTATGCGTGTGTGTGTGTGTGTGTGTGTGTGTGTGTGTGTGTGTGTGTGTGTGTGTGTGTGTGTGTGTCTATGCATGTGTGTGTGTGTGTATGTGTGTGTGTATGCTCTCTCTCTCTGTCTATTCGTCTGTCTGTCTGTATGTGTGTGTGTGTGTATGTCTCTCCCTCTGTGTGTGTGTGTGTCTGCATGTGTGTGTGTGTATATTCATGTGTGTGTGTGTGTGTGTATGTCTCTCTCTGTCTATTTGTCTGTCTGTCTATTTGTCTGTCTGTGTGTGTGTGTGTGTGTGTGTGTGTGATGACAGACCCAACATCCCTCTCTGTCATGCATGGCCTTGGGAATCCTCTAAGGATTTAAGGGGTACTGCGGTGTCGGGCCGCTGAGTGCTCTCAAGGCGCCCTTGGATCTGCTAGCATCCACCCCCCGTCTTAAGTCTATTGTCACTGCCCAGACACACACACACACACACACACACACACACACACACACACACACACACACACACACACACACACACACACACACACACACACACACACACACACACACACACACACACACACACACACACACACACACACCCTGTTTGTCTCTTTCCACACCATGGGCTAGCCAAACAGCAGGGTCCTCTGGCTCTCCAACGGGTCAGCTCTCCTCTCAACCCAGGATGCTTTGATCTGACAGGCTGAGAGGGTTTGAGAGCAAGGGGCTTTGAGGACTGGAGGGGTGGGTTGTAAGTTAGGGGGGTGGATTTGCTGTTTGAGGACCGGAGTGGGTGGGTGTGTTGTGTGTGTGTGTGTCTGTGTGTGTGTGTGGGGGGTTAGGAATTCGGGGGGTTGTGGTTGTGTGCAGGGCTGTTACGGTGACCGTATTAACAACAGTCAAATTCCACATGATCGTTTAGTCGCGGTAATTAGGCTTCACCAAGCTCTGATTCGGCTGATGGTCATTACTGTCCTACCAAACTAACTGCCTGTTACTCAGCACTGTATTGTCCCTCTAATCACTCTGACATCAATGCAAATGTAATAGAAAAATCTAATCAAACACTTCCTGAGAGTCCATGAACTCATGCTGCGTAAGGTTTCTATATAGCTATGCAATTGTGTGAAAAAACAGAGTGATGGCCTCTATTAAAAGTGGAGGATCCCCATCAGCATTTATTTTTATTTTGACCATTATTTAACCAGGTAGGCTGTTTGAGAACAAGTTCTCATTTACAGCTGCAACCTGGCCAAGATAAAACAAAGCAGTGCGACACAAACAACAACACAGAGTTACATGGAATAAACAAGTGTACAGTCAATAACACAAGAGAACAAAAGAAAGTCTATACAAATGGCGTGAGGTAAGGCAGTAACTAGGCCACAGTAGCGGAGTAATTACAGTTTAGCAAATGAACACTGGTAGTGATAGATGAGCAGATGATGATGTGCAAGTAGAAATACTGGTGTGCAAAATGGCAGAAAAGTAAATAAAAACAATATGGGGATGAGGGGAGATAGTTTGGGTGGGCTAATTACAGATGGGCTATGTACAGCTGCAGCGATCGTTGTGTGATTGGTTAGCTGCTCAGACAGCTGATGTTTAAAGTTAGTGAGAATATAAGTCTCAGCTAAGCCTACTATATTTCTTTCTCAACTTTTCTAAATATTAACCTAATTGCTTCTCTTTACAATAGAATTATAGCCTACCTGGCTGGTATGAAAATGAACCCATAGCAGAGAGAAAAGCATCTCCATCCGCTATTTAGGTGCATATGTAACCGATGTGAAATGGCTAGCTAGTTAGCCAGGTGGTGCTAAATAAGTTTCAATCGGTGGCGTCACTTGCTCTGAGACCTTGAAGTAGTGGTTCCCCCTTGCTCTGCAAGGACCACTGACTTTTGGAGCGATGGGTAACGATGCTTGGGGTGACTGTTGTTGATGTGTGCAGAGGTCCCTGGTTGCAGCAGGAAAACACCATTATTAGTTCTGTCTTGAAGATAATTCTGATTAAACCCATCTATCAAGATGGCCTGAGTTCTGTCAGGTAATTCTGGGAAACCATAAATAGGCTGTATATCCCAGGCCTACTCTTGATAATGATCAAAAGTGTCGAATGCCTTCCTGATAACAATGTTAAATAAAAATGTTGGCTACTGATCCAAGTCAGCCCCTGGGATTTGATCATGTCTAAAGTTAACAAGCATCAGGATTCTTTATCAGTGAATTATCAAACTACTCTTTTTAAGAGCTGGCTTTGAAATGCATTCAAATATAATATATTTATCTGCAGAGATAAAATGGTGATTAAATGCACGTAATGCTTTAATTTTAAAGAAGCAATTTTATTGGTCAAAATGATGTTCCCCAAACTTGAAACTCACACCACTGTTTGGCACGTATGCCAGTTTAGGCTCTACACCCCTTGCAACCTTTGTAAAAGCGGATTAACCTGTTAGTCCTATAGGGACGATTTCATTTTGGATAAAAGAAGCGTGCCCGTTTTAAGCGCAATATTTTGTCAGAAAGATGCTCGAATATGCTTGGAATTGATAGCTTTGGAAAGGAGACAGTCTTACGTTTCCAGAAATGCAAAGATTTTCTGCACTGTGAGTCCCCTTAGAACAAATGTTTCGGGCAAAAAACCAAGATGTATGACCGACCAGGAAATACACAGGATTTTGAGGCTACGTTTTCCATGATCGCCTTATATGGCTGTGAATCGACAGGAATCGAGCGGACTCTTTCTCTTGTTTCCCCAAGGTCTCTGCAGCATTGTGACGTATTTGCTAGGCATATCATTGGAGAGGAATTCGACCATAAGAGACTACATTTACCAGGTGTCGCTAGTGTCTACGTGCCAATTGGTGCGCAAAAGTCAGGTCGGTATTTTTCCATTCAAATCTCAGAACAAACCCAGGCTACAGACGGTGCTTTCAATGGAAGAAATATGACAAACCACCTTCAGGATTGATTCAAACAACGTTTTCCATGTGTCAGTCGATATGGAGTTAATTAGGAAAAGTTCGACATGTAGGTGACTGAATTTTCGGTTAGTTTTCGGTAGCCATATGCATAGTAACAAAGGGAATGATGTGTCCTACACAAGAATCTTTCAGGAAAAACTGGACATCTGCTATGTAACTGAGAGTCTCCTCATTGAAACATCTGAAGTTCTTCAAAGTTAAATTATTTTATTTGATTCCTTGGCTGGTTTTTGTGAATATGTTCACGTGCTAAATGCTAATGCTAACGCTAAGCTAGCTATCACCACTCTTACACAAATTAGTGATTTTCTCTGGTTCTAAAGCATATTTTGAAAATCTGAGGCGACAGGATTGTTAAGAAAGGATAAGCTTGAGAACAGGCATATTTATTTCGTTTCATTGCGATTTTAAAAAAAATCGCTAATGTTGCGTTATGCTAATGAGCTTGAGGCTGTAGTAACGATACCGCATGTGGGATGGGGGCGGACTAAGAGGTTAATGTGCTTCATTTTTTAAGAAGATATTTGGCTACTTTAGTTAGTCATAACAACCTTATTTAAACATATAGGCCTATGGGCTAGGCTACATGGTGTGCGACTATGATGCGAAAAGTTGCAAAGAAGAGGCATTGTTTCTTCTGCTAGGCATCATTCACAAGTGATAGGTTAATATTGTCACCCGTCAGACTATTCTTGATTTAATATGTTCTTAAATAATATGTGTTTGAATTTAGAATGGTCTAGAAGAAAAAAAAGTACACCTATTATTATTAAATATACTTAAATAGCGAATGGAGGACACTTTTACCTGTAGTTTATTTTCATGCCAGCCAGGTAGGCTATACTGCCAAGCCTATAGAAAGCCGATCCTCCTATATTTAGTAGAGGCCATCACTCTGTTTCTTGCGCAATTGCATAGCCTATTGAAATATTGCGCAACATGAGCTCATAGGCTCTCATGAAGTGTTTGAATAGAAATTTGAAACACATTTTTATTGATGTCAGACTGATTAGAGGGACAATAGAGTGATGAGTAAAAGGCAGTTAGCAAGTTTTGGTAGACTACTAATGACCTTTAGCAGCATCAGAGCTTGGAGAAGCCTGATTACTGTGATTATTTGGTCACGTGGAATTTGACTGCCAGTGTGCACGGTAATATGGTCACCGCCCCCCCAGTGGTGACTCATGGAGTTGCAGGACTGACGGTGGGAAGTCAGCTAGCTTGGCAATCTGTTTATTTGGTTTGGCTAGCTATATCTAGCTAGATGGGAAGTATGTTTATTTAGCTTTGCTAACTATAGCTAGCTAGCTGGAAGTCTGTTTTCTTAGCCTGGCTAGCTGGGAAGTCTGTTTATTTGGCTTGGCTAGCTATGGCTAAGCTGGGAAGCCTGTTTACTTGTCTTGGCTAGCTATTGCTGGCTAGCTGGGAAGTCTGTTTATTTGGTTTGGCTAGCTATAGCAAGCTAGCTGGAAAATCCGATTACAAGACTTGGCTAGTTACAGCGAGCTAGCTGGGAAATATTATTACATGGATTGGCTAGCTATAGCTAGCTAGCTGTTTTTTTTTAAAGCGACTTTGAGATTCTGTATGAAAAGCATTATATTATTATTATCATTATTAACCATTGGAGAGTCATTCAAGCACACCAGATGACGTACACTAGTACACTAGGAGAATAAGGTTATGTCCCAAATGGCACCCTAACCCAATATAGTGCACTACATAGAAAATAGAGTGCTATTTGGGATGCTTCAAAGGTCATATCACCTTCACTCTGTACTGTACTGCTCCAAGACTCTGGTCCTCTCACCTTTACTATGTACTGTACTGTACTGCTCCAAGACTCTGGTCCTCTCACCTTCACTCTGTACTGTACTACATACTCTGGGCAGACCTTTTGTTCTCCAAAACCACGAAAGAATAACGGGAAGGTCATTACAACCAGTCGGTTTATTCTGGTCAACAGTGTGTGTGTGTGTGTGTGTGTGTGTGTGCGTGCGTGTGTGTGTGTGTGTCTCCCCCCTCCAAATGGGCACCTCTCCTCCACACAGTTTACACACACACACACACACACACACACACACACATATATGTATATATATATATATATATATGGATCCGTCAGCTCTAGCCCAGGCCAGTCCAGCCCATCTTCTAAAGGCATAGTAATTAACTAGCCATCTGATACACCATCAAGCCAAGAGGCTCTCCAAGGGACACACAAACAGGTAATCCATCTGGCAACGCTAACAGGCCTAGCGTCACTGTCATTAATGGTGACCCGAGGTGTGCCAATAGAGATATTTATGGCATGTTTAACTTATTTGTATGTTGTTGCAGGGAATAAACATTTATAGCATTTCCAACTTTTAAAAAAAAATTGAGTAAATTAATAAGGTTGCAAAATTCTGGTAACTTTCAAAAAAATTACCAGCACTAGTTGGAATATTCAGGATATCTTGCACATTCTGGGAATCTACCTACCAGGAATTGTAGAAGAAAAAAAACTGGTAACCTTGGGGAATTTACTGGAATTTTTTAAAACTATAAATGAGTCAATGGTTTCTAGCCATTGTGGAAAGAGGAGACTAGAAGAAACAACTCATGACTCAGTCATGCCCTCCATTTTTTATTCTGAACCTGGAAACCAGGATATCTGAATACCGTGTTTGATTGAATTAGTGGTACTTGGTTGCTTTGTGATGCGTCACTGTGTATACTAGTGTTCAGTTATTTATACTACACTGTTAATAAGACATGAAGGACTTGCTTGGTTGGCACACAACCCCACCATGATTTAGACCGTGTCCCAAATCACACACTATTCCTTATATAATGCAGCAGTTTTGACCGCGGCCCATAGAGTTCTAATCCAGAGGTAGTGTACTACAAAGGTTAATAGGGTGCTATTGGGGACACAAGCATAGTCTTGTAGTTTCCAGTCATTTTGATGAGTAGTGTTGATGACTAAGTGATCTGATATCAGGGGTTGAAGATACATTCAGGTAATGAGTTAAAGCTACCTACAGTGAGCACCAGAAATATTGGGACAGTGATGGTTGTTGTCGTTGTTTTGGCTCTGTACTCCACCACTTTGGACTTAAAATGATGATGATGTGAAAGTGCAGACTGTCAGCTTTCATTTGCATCAATATCGGGGTGAACCGTGTCCCTCTATTTTAGGGGACCAAACGTATTGGGACGAGTTCACTTCTACTCTATATGTATTGTTGCATATGGCATTTATATTTTAGTTTAGTTTATGAGGAAATAAATAATACAAATTCTGACATTCAGAGAAACAACTTTCAACAAGAACATCAAACCAAATTCCGTTGTCTTTTATTAATTCATCAAAAGTTTTCTGATATAGGGTATATAAAATGCTTGTGCTGTACAGGATGTGAAGTCTTGGCCAACATTTTGACCACTATTAAAATGTACACAGTTTCTTTGTTGTTTCCCACCGTAGACCAGCACCTTTTGGTCCTCTTCAAAAGCAATAAACAAAGTGAGAAAGCGTATCTCAATACAATCCTCCCACTATATCTCAGACGTTCTACACGATACCTCTGAAATCTCTCTCTGTGTCCCAAATAGCAGCATATTCCCTTTATAGTGCCCAGGCCCCAGTCAAAAACAGTGCACGATATAGGGAATAGGGTGCAGAATGGGACGCAACCTCTTCAGTGGTCACGAAGAGTTCAGCCCTATTTAAAACAAGACCATTTGGATCTGGTGCTTTTGTTGCTTGGAGGTGTCTGTCCGATCGTCTGACAGGACTTTATTTTGTATTTATTTTTTACAGAGAGGTGAAAGGTGGCGTCATAATAAGACCGCCGGTTCGATAATAAATCCACTCTTGACATTTATTTGGGTTTTGCAGTTCGATCCGGAACGTTCCAGAACATGTCATTTAATTCATGAGAATGATAGACCATGTAAAAACAGAAAACAGTCGCCGCTGTTTGAATAAAAGCACCTAATTAATGTCTTACAGTATATTATATATTATAGTATAGTCTTATAGTATATTATATATTATAGTATAGTCTTATAGTATATTATATATTATAGTATAGTCTTATAGTATATTATATATTATAGTATAGTCTTACAGTATATTATATATTATAGTATAGTCTTATAGTATATTATATATTATAGTATAGTCTTATAGTATATTATATATTATAGTATAGTCTTATAGTATATTATATATTATAGTATAGTCTTACAGTATATTATATATTATAGTATAGTCTTATAGTATATTATATATTATAGTATAGTCTTATAGTATATTATATATTATAGTATAGTCTTATAGTATATTATATATTATAGTATAGTCTTATAGTATATTATATATTATAGTATAGTCTTATAGTATATTATATATTATAGTATAGTCTTACAGTATATTATATATTATAGTATAGTCTTATAGTATATTATATATTATAGTATAGTCTTATAGTATATTATATATTATAGTATAGTCCTACAGTATATTATATATTATAGTATAGTCTTATAGTATATTATATATTATAGTATAGTCTTATAGTATATTATATATTATAGTATAGTCTTATAGTATGTTATATATTATAGTATAGTCTTATAGTATGTTATATATTATAGTATAGTCTTATAGTATATTATATATTATAGTATAGTCTTATAGTATATTATATATTATAGTATAGTCTTATAGTATATTATATATTATAGTATAGTCCTACAGTATGTTATATATTATAGTATAGTCTTATAGTATATTATATATTATAGTATCTTATAGTATTCGTTAATAATTATAGTATTCGTTAATACGATGTCACTGTGTGTCTGAGGTTGCTTGGTGTTGGTTCAAGGTCAGGCAGAATGTTTTTTTTCTGTTTCGGCACATGGCAAAATCCTCTCCACTCGTCAGTAACAGTTCTATCTACTATTCTGCTGTCATTAATTAAATAAAAATTACAATAACTGTCCTAAAATATGTTGTTTGGTGGGTTATATTATGAGGTCATCCGAGTAGCCCTTTCTCTAAGGGTTGACCCTGGCCGTCTCTAAGGGTTGACCCTGGCCGTCTCTAAGGGTTGACCCTGGCCGTCTCTAAGGGTTGACCCTGGCCGTTTCTGAGGCTTGACCCTGGCCGTCTCTAAGGGTTGACCCTGGCCGTCTCTAAGGGTTGACCCTGGCCGTCTCTAAGGGTTGACCCTGGCCGTTTCTGAGGCTTGACCCTGGCCGTCAGAGAAACTCCATTTTGTCAAGAAGTCTCTATTTTGATGTGGTTGAGGAGCCAAAAGGCCATGTGTCACAAATTTTTTTTTTTTTTAAACGAGAACGACAAAAGAAAAAGGTCTTCACATTTTTTTTCCATCCACAGTCACAGGTGTGTTACACCTTTGTTACCCAGCAAAGCTTCACAACAGAGTCGATGACAAAGAGGCTGGGGCCCCAAGCACCTATTGTAGCCTGGAGAACAATACGGAGCCTGTGAATGGACTAATCCTTTGGACTGCTGACAGCTAGGCCCTTTAAGCAACGTGGGGACCCATTTCATTTGTCCACTGGGTGGGCTCTCCCTGCTGTCTGACAGGGATGGGAAAAGACCTGGGAGGGGGTTCACCTGTCCTGTACAACACACACACACACCACCCAGAGGAGGGACTGACTGGGAGCCTTCGTCTCTATTGTCTGGATATCTTTGTAGAGTCAGATGATGAATGAGGGAAAGGTGGGAGAGACGTGGCTGGGTGTGTGTAAAAGTGTGTGTGTAAAAGCTATTCAGGCTGACTCTTATTCAGGTCTGGAAACAGATTATTTTGACCCAGATAAAGGTATTTGGGTGGATGACGGTGTCGCACGTGACAATACAGGTGTCAAACACTACATCAAATCACATTTCAAATCAAATGTATTTATAAAGCCCTTCTTACATCAGCTGATGTCTCAAAGTGCTGTGAAACCCAGCCTAAAACCCCAAACAGCAAGTAATGCAGGTGTAGAAGCACGGTGGCTAGGAACAACTCCCTAGAAAGGAGTTTACACTACATCACAGTTTTAAAACGCACATGCAATAAAACCGTGAGATTCTCTAATGTGATTATGGGTTTCAAGAGAAGAAAAAAATAACATTAAACTTGACTTCCACACACAATGAATGGTGAACGTGTGTGAATGGGCTTCGATGTTGTTGTGTGACTGACTGACTGTTTTTATAAATACATCTCTGAATGTACCTGTCCCTAGTCCAAAAACTCAGAGACTAAAGGTGAACATACCTCATTCTATCAGTCAGCATGGAGCGAGAGAAAAAAAAAACTAGCCTATTGAGGACATGTCCTGGTGTAAAACCCATTTTGAGCAGAGGGTAAGGATGATGTGGAGACAGTAGCCAGGCTCAGAGGGCCTACAGACAGACAGACAGACAGACAGACAGACATACAGACAGACAGACAGACAGACCAAGCATACCAACACAACATGGTGATCCTCTCCTCCACCCCTTTACCCCAGCCCTCCACCAATCCTCGTCCTTTACCCCAGCCCTCCAGCCCTCCACCAATCCTCGTCCTTTACACCAGCCCTCCAGCCCTCCACCAATCCTCGTCCTTTACCCCAGCCCTCCACCAATCCTCGTCCTTTACCCCAGCCCTCCAGCCCTCCACCAATCCTCGTCCTTTACATAGCCCCAGCCCTCCAGCCCTCCACCAATCCTCATCCATTACCCCAGCCCTCCACCAATCCTCATCCTTACACCCCAGCCCTCCAGCCCTCCACCAATCCTCATCCATTACCCCAGCCCTCCACCAATCCTCATCCTTTACCCCAGCCCTCCAGCCCTCCACCAATCCTCATCATTTACCCCAGCCCCTCCACCAATCCTCGTCCTTTACCCTCCAGCCCTCCACCAATCCTCGTCCTTTACCCCAGCCCTCCACCAATCCTCATCCTTTACCCCAGCCCTCCACCAATCCTCGTCCTTTGCCCAGCCTCCACCAATCCTCATCCTTTACCCCAGCCCTCCACCAATCCTCGTCCTTTACCCCAGCCCTCCACCAATCCTCATCCCTTACCCCAGCCCTCCACAATCCTCATCCTTACCCCAGCCCTCCACCAATCCTCATCCTTTACCCCAGCCCTCCACCAATCCTCATCCTTTACTCCCAGCCCTCCACCAATCCTCATCCTTTACCCCAGCCCTCCAGCCCTCATCCTTTACCAATCCTCCACCAACTCCTTTACCCCAGCCCTCCAGCCCTCCACCAATCCTCGTCCTTTACCCCAGCCCTCCAGCCCTCCACCAATCCTCGTCCTTTACCCCAGCCCTCCACCAATCCTTGTCCTTTACCCCAGCCCTCCAGCCCTCCACCAATCCAATCCTTGTCCTTTACCCCAGCCCTCCAGCCCTCCACAATCCTCCACCAATGTCCTTTACCCCAGCCCTCCAGCCCTCCACCAATCCTCATCCATTACCCCAGCCCTCCAGCCTCCACATCCTCTCATCCTTTACCTCAGCCCTCCAACAATCCTCATTCTTTACCCCAGCCCTCCACCAATCCTCATCCTTTACCCCAGCCCTCCACCAATCCTCATCCTTTACCCCAGCCCTCACCAATCCTCATCCTTTACCCCAGCCCCTCCACCAATCCTCATCCTTTAACCCAGCCCTCCACCAATCCTCATCCTCTCTACATCAGCCCTCCACCAGCCTGTCTATTGTCCTCCACAGAGCCTGTCTATTGTCTCTACATCATCCTTCCACAGAGCCTGTCTATTGTCTCTACATCATCCTGCCACAGAGCCTGTCTATTGTCTCTACATCATCCTGCCACAGAGCCTGTCTATTGTCTCTACATCATCCTGCCACAGAGCCTGTCTATTGTCTCTACATCATCCTGCCACAGAGCCTGTCTATTGTCTCTACATCATCCTGCCACAGAGCCTGTCTATTGTCTCTACATCATCCTGCCACAGAGCCTGTCTATTGTCTCTATAGAGGATCAGCCAGCCACTTTCTCCCAGCCTGTAGCTGTAACTGTGTCACCTGGTCTGTCAGATATACACTGGCGACCACAGTGGGCAGCTAACTGTCTACAATTCTACACATTTAGCCATTGGGAAAATACCAAAATGTGCACTTTTATAGATAATTTCATGCTACTCTACCCAAACGGCACCTATCCCTACATAGAACATTACTTTTGATCAGAGCCCTATTGAAACCCTGGCAATGTAGTGCACTATGTAGGGATTAGGTGCCATAGGGCTCTGTTCAAATGTAGTGCTATATAGGGAATAAGGTGCCGTTTGGAACTCATCAACATGAAGTTAGTGCTTGTGACTACCTGCATTGATTACAAAGGCAGCCTTTTCTCTCTCTCTCTCTCTCTCTCTCTCTCTCTCTCTCTCTCTCTCTCAGACACACACACACACACACACTGTTCCTTCCTGTTCATGAACAGTCTCCTTCTAATTATGTTTTGGTCACTATTGTTTTTGGGGTGATTGTGTTACCATGGCTGAACTTTAATTTTATATTACTTCAAATGTCTTCCAGCTGAATAAAGCCGAAAACACCTAGATTATTTTAAGAATTTAATTATATTTGGGGATTAAAGACTAAATAGATAAAGGTTAAATGAAGGCTAAAATAATGTGTTTTATTTGTATTAAAGACAATACATGCTTGTGGTAAGAAAAAGGCTCGTTGAAAGTAACTATGCGATGACTATTCACATTGTTGTCATTTCAGCATTATGTATTTGAATGGTGGAGAGATCAATGAAAAACTATTGGACCAATGACAGATGAAGGAAGTACAGGAACGTGTTTTCAGTGTTTCTCCAATGCAATATTCTATTGCAGACCTGTACTGACCCTGCTGGTGCAAATGACTGAACTGCATTTATCTTCTTTCCACTGGCTCTTTATAGGCCAGAGCATACCTTCAGGAAGTAAGGGTTATGAAGGTGCTAAACCACCCCCTGATAAACCCCCTGAAATCATTTGTGAACTAAGCCTGTATTACTAGGCCTGTATTACTAGGCCTGTATTACTAAGCCTGTATTACTAGGCCTGTATTACTAGGCCTGTATTACTAGGCCTGTATTACTAGGCCTGTATTACTCCAGTATGAGTGGAGAAAACGACTCCCCAAAAAAGCTTTGGCATTTATCAATTAGGAACATTATACGGAAAAGTGAGACTGTTTCCACGCATTCAAAACACAAGTAGTTATCTAGTGGAGAAGGTCATATTCATCGTGGGGAAATTGAGGAATTAAAACCCCCTAGAGTTGATGTCCGTGCCCCCCCCCCCCCCCCCGTGGAAATCTGATTAGCAAATCTAATTGCCTATAACAACTACAAATCTGTCAATTTAAACTATAGATCCCCTGCATCCGCCTGCTGTCAATATCTAATTTCCTGCATCTGCGGTGAAAGGTGACCGAGGTAGAGCTGTGTTTGTCAGACCATGAGACGCCGAAAAATTGGTCTTCTCACAAAATGTGTCTGTTGTCCGAAACTTAGGACCCCTCTATGACCTCCCCTCTATGGAAGGATGAGATCGACGAACACGATGGCATTCTCCATGAAGTCGGTACAGCCGATCTGCCAACTTCTATCTGTAGTGTCCCAACAGTTTGGTCAACAAACTAATATATATATAAATATATATATATTTTTTTTTACCATTATTTAACTATTTCAATAGTTATAGGGGCACCTCATCAAAGCCTATTCAAAATATTCTACAGTATGAGTACGCTACAGTATTGCTGTGTGATAGGAGCACCTCATCAAAGCCTATTCAAAATATTCTACAGTATGAGTACGCTACAGTATTGCTGTGTGATAGGAGCACCTCATCAAAGCCTATTCAAAATATTCTATAGTATGAGTACGCTACAGTATTGCTGTGTGATAGGAGCACCTCATCAAAGCCTATTTCATCTCAGAGACAATATCAAGGCAGGAGGTCGACACACAATTACGTATTGATCAATACAAATATTGAACAGCAACGTGTTCAATATGTTCAAAGTGTGGAGCGTTTACCAAGCACATGACTAGTCCAGAGACAACAGTTCGTAATGGCAGCTAATGAGCAGTGCATTGCAGGCATGTTTTAAAGTCACGCGATTAACATTATTTCTGCCTTCACTCACGCGAGAGTCATTGTTTGCAGAAAGCCACATACGGTGAGAGTTCCTCACATGTCGAAGCCATACCTTATAGTCACCAGTCACACCCATTTTCTCGTTTTAAGGTCACGAGCAGCTCACACATGTCACTCACTTGCTGGTCACTGCCTACAGTCACGTCTTGTACTGGCCTTGTAAGTCACTGTTTGGCAGCAGTTCACCACGAGCAGGTTTTATACACTTCACTTATGCTTTCACTGTCGAGAGCTCACACGAGAGCTCACTTCACGAGACACTCACGAGAAGTCATGGCCTATACTTTGTGCTAAGTAAGTAGTCTTCACTGGTCGACTCATGAGAGCAGTTCACCACGAGAAGGCTCATTTAAGCAGCCCACCTCACGCTGGCAAAAACATGTTTTGTTAGCTCGCTCACTTTGTAAGGTCACTCTCATTTTGTAGCAAAGTTCACTGTTTATATAGTCAATCATTTATAAAGAATTACTGGTTTGTAGCTCACTAAAGTCATCTTATAGTTACTGGATGAAAGAAAGTCATTTCAATTTTATAGCTCACACAGTGAAAGTCACTTCTGTTTTATAAGAGTTTCACTACTTAGCAGTCACATGAGAAAGTATCACATGCTATAGCCACTGTCAATTTTGGTCATCTTCGTCTAGTGAGCAGTCACTACGGTTAGAGTCACTGTCTTTATAGTCACCTTTATAGTAGGTTCACTTGTCGGCAGAGTTCATACGGAGAGCCACTTCACTTTTAGAAGCCATTCGCTGATCTGCCTGAGATGACTCCAAGTCTCACCTGGTTGTGCTGATGCCCAGCTCTTTCTGCTCAAGTGTGCTGTGAGTTCCAGAGCCCAGCCCATCGGATGCTGCTCTGTCTCAGACCCGCTGCTTCGACCTCTCTCTTCCTCTCTCGCCCGGGCAGAACCAATGGGGTTCCAACCCAGGAGAGGCTGCTGCCTTGGCAGGAATCCAACGAGGCTCCAGCAATAAACCACAGGAAGAGTAGCTGCTGCCTGGGCAGGAACTAATGGGGATCCATGTTAAACCCCAGGAAGAGTAGCTGCTGCCTGGACATGAACTGATGGGATCCATAATAAACCCCAGCCGAGTAGCTGCTGCCTTGGCGGACCCAATGGGGATCCATAAAAACCCCAGGAAGAGCAGCTGCTGCCTTGGCCAGGAACCACGGGGAACCATAATAAACCCCAGGAAGAGTAGCTGCTGCCTTGTCAACAGGAACTAATGAGGGAGCCATAAACAACAGGAAGCAGTAGCTGCTGCCTTGGCAGAGAACTCCAAATGGGGAGCCATAATAAACTCCCAGGAAGAGTAACAATGCTGCCTTGACAGGGACTGGCCGGGGGATCCATACGTAAACCCCAGGAAGCAGTAGCTGCCGCCTTGAACAGAACTAATGGGGACATATTAAACCCCGGGAAGAAGTAGCTGCCGCCTTGGCTAGGAGCCAGCGAGATCAATGTAAACTCCCAGGAAAGAAGCAAGCTGCTGCCTGGACAGAAGGTCTCAATGGGAATCCATAATAAACTCCAGGAAGAGTAGCTGCGTGCCTTGGCAGGAGCAATGGGGATCCATATTAAAACCCCAGGAAGAGAAGCTGCTGCCTCGACGCGGAGCTAATGGGGATCCATAACTAAACCCAGGAAGAGTAGCTGCTGCCTTGGCAGAGAATCTCAATGGGGGATACATAATAAACCCCGGTGAGTTGTAGCTGCTGCCTGGGCAGGAATCCAACGGGGATCCATAACAAACACCAGGAAGAGAAGCTGCTGCCTTGGCAGGAACTACTGGGAGATCAACAACCACCCTCAGGAAGAGTAGCTGCTCCTCGATCAGGAATCCAATGGGGGAATCCACAACAAACCCCAGGAAGAGCAAATGCTGCCTCGGCAACAGGAACTAATGGGGGATCCATAATGAACCCCAGGAAGAGTAGCTGCTGCCGCTTGGCAGGAACTGGAATGGGGATCCATAATGACCCCAGGAAGAGTAAGACAGCCAGCCTTGGCCGTGAACCAATGGGGAACCACAAGAAACCCCAGGAAGAGTAGATGCTTTCGCCTCGGGCAGGAATCTCACGGGGATCTCATAACAAACCTCCAGGAAAGAAGTAGCTGCTGCCTTGGGAATTCATGGGGATCCATTAATAAACCCCAGGAAGAGCATGCTGCCTGGACAGCAACTAATGGGGATCCATACTAAACTCCAAAGCGAAGCAGTAGCTGCTGCCGCCTGGCAGGGCTTAATCTGGGGGATCCATATTACAAACCCCAGGACCAGTAACTGCTGCCTTGGCAGGAACTAATGCGGATCAATAATAAACCCCCAGGAAGAGTAGCTGCTGCCTTGACATGAACTAATGGGGATCCATGACAAACCCCGTGGAAGCTAGTAGCTGCCTGCCTTCGGCAGTAGGAACCAATGGGGACCATACTAAACCCCCCAGGAAGGTCACTGCTGCCTTTGGCAGGAATCCAATGGGGATCCATGACCCAAGTCCCCAGTGAAAGAGTAGCTGCTGCCTGGCTGACATGCACCCGGCCGGGGATCCATAATAAACCCAGGGAAGAAGTAAAGCTGCTGCCTTGGCAGGGAACTAATGGGGATACATAACAAACCCCAGGAAGAGTAGCTGCTGCCTCTAGCGGGAACCAACGGGGATCCATAATAAACACCAGGAAGGCAAGCTGCCTTGGCAGGAATCTCACGGGGATCAACAATGTAAACCTCAGGAAGAGTAGCTGCTCTTAGAAACAGAACTGTGGGAACCACACAAACTCCCGGTGGTTATGCAATACCTGGCAACAGGAACCACGGGGACCATACACTGCAGCTGCTGCTCACACGGGGATCAATAATAAACCTCGGTGGAAATATAAGTAAAGCTGCCTCGACAGGAATTCAATGGGAATCAATAATAAACTCCCAGAAGAAGTAATGCTGCCTCGGCAACAGGGAATCAATGGGGATCCATAATGAACCCCGCAGCTGCTGCCTGGCGAACTACCGGGGACCCACAGTTCAGGAAGCCGCTGCTTCGTCGACTAATGGGGATCCATACAGTCCCCAGGAAGAGGCCAGCTGTTGGCAGGAACGGTCAGACTATAATAAACTCCCAGAAAGAAGCACCAGCTGCCTGGACAGGACACGGGGACCATAATAACCCCAGGAAATAGTGCTGCTGCCTGACAACTAATGTGGGGAACTATTAATAAACCCCAGGAAGAAAGTAGCCGCTGCCTGGGCAGAACTAATGGGATCCATACAACCCCAAGAAGTGCTGCCTGACAGAACTACGCATCCATACAAAACTAAGAGTAGCTGCTGCTCTGGCAGGAATTCACGGGGGATACATATAACCCCGTGAGAGGCTAAGCGCTAAGCAGTGAATCCATGGGGATCCATAATAACACTGTGAAATATAGCTGTGCTGGGCAGGACCACAGTCCTCAAAGAGGGTTACCTCGGGACAGGGACCACCGGAATCAATAACCTCAGGAGCAGCAATGCTGCCCGTTATCCACGAGATCAATAAACTCCCGGTGAGCAGTAGCACCCGGGCGGGAATCCATAACTCCCAGGAAGAGTAGCTGCTGCCTGGCAAATGTATTGTATTATAGCTGCTGCCTGAATACGAACTACCGGGGATCCAACTCCAGGAGCAGTAGCTGCTGCCTGGCAGGAACTAAATTGGATACGCTGCCCCTGCTAGGGACCACGGTGATCCATAATAAACCCCCAGGAAGAGTAACTGCCGCCTGACAGGAATCTGACAATAAACCTCAGGAGAGTAGCTGCTGCCTGGGACAGGAATTAATGGGGGATCCATATTAAACCCCAGGAAATATAGCTGCCAGCTCAGAATCTCAATGAGGATCAACAATAAACCCCAGGTTATAGCTGCTGCCTGACAACTAATAAACCCCAGAGCCATAGCTGCTGCCTGGCAGAATCCGTGGAGATCCACAAACCCCGCGAAAGAGTAACTGCCGCCTGACAGGAATCTGGTCGGGATCCACAAACCCCAGAGCATTATAGCTGCCTGGGCAGGGCTGGTCGGGGATCCATACAAACACCAGGAAAGGTACGTTGCCTGGCAGTCCGGGGATCACACAAACTCCGTGAGTTAGATACTCTCAGACAGGAGCACAATCCACACAAACTCCAGGAAGAGAATGGCACTGGCAACAGGGACTCCTTGTGGCTGCTGCCTGGCAGGAATTCAATGGGGGATCCATAACCCCAGGAGCAGTAGCTGCTGCCTGGCCGGGACCATCCATAGCAAACCCCAGGAAAGATAAGCTGCTGCCTGGCAGGAATCCGGGGAGGTCAACCCCCAGGAAAGAGATCCGTTGAACACGGGGATCCATAATGTTCCCCAGGAGATTGTTACCTGAATGGGATCCATATTGCTCCAAGGAAGAGTAGCTGCTGCCTGGCAGTGAATCCACGATCACACAGCCATTGCCTGGACAAGCACTAATGGGAATCCATAATAAACATACATAACCACGGGGGACCATACAAACTCCCAGGAAGATAGCTGGGGATCCATAATAAACCCAGGAAGAGTAGCCGCAGTGAACTAATGGGGATAGCAGCCAGCCCCCATGAGAGTAGCTGCTGCCTTGGCAGGAATCCGGGATCCGTCAGCTCCACCAGGACAGGCTGCCGCCTGGCACGGGGATCAATAACAAAAACTCCTCAGGAAAGAGTAGCCGCTCCGGACAGAACCGGGTCGGGAATCCACAGTCCCCAGAAGCTGCCTGGCAACAGGAACTGGTCGGGGATCCAGGAAGAGTGCCGTCAAGCAGGACCACGGGGGATCAACCTCGTGCTGACATTAATGGAATCCACACAAACCCCAGGAATATTATGCGCCGGCAACAGGAACTACGGGATTCATAATGAAACCCCAGGAGTTATACGTTGCCTTGGCAGGAATCTGGCCGGGGACACAAAACCCCAGGAAGAGCAGCTGGGCCAAAGGTCGGCCAGATCCATAAGAAAACCCAGGCTGCTGCCTGGCAGTGGAACGAATGGGGATCCACACAAACCCCAGGAATTGGTTCTAAGATGCCTGACAACAGTGGAATCCACGGGGATCCATAATAAACCCCAGGAAAGAAAAAGGGCTGCCGTAGTCTGGCCGGACCATACAAACCTGCTGAAAGAGTAGCCAGCCGCGCCTGGCAGGAACTCAATGAGGATCAATAATAAACCCTGTAAAGAGCTGCCTGACAACTGTCGGGAATCCATAATAAACCCCAGAGCTATATTACTGTTCCGGGCAGGATAATATCAGATCCATACAACCCCAGGAAGAGTAGCTGCCGCCGATGAATCTCAATGGGGATCCATAATAAACCCGTGCTTCCTGGCAGACCCAGGGGACAATATAACCCCGGCGAGAGTAGCTGCCTGGGACCCACGGGGATCCACAACAACACTGCGGTTCCAGGCCAGCGTGAACTACCGGGGATCAATACGAACCTCGTGAGCTGACACCACAACCACACAAACCCTGCGAGAGTAAATGCTGCCGCAACATAATGCATCCATAATAAACCCCAGGAAGAGTGGCTACAGCCTTAACATGAACCAATGGGGATCCATAATAAACCCCAGGAAGAGTAGCTGCTGCCTGGGCACGAACTAATGGGGATCCATAATAAACCCCAGGAAGAGAAGCCGCAGCCTTGGCAGGAACTAATGAGAATCCATAATAAACCCCAGGAAGAGTAGCTGCTGCCTTGGCAGGAACTAATGGGGATCCATAATCCCCAGGAAAGAGTAGCTGCTGCCTGACAAACTAATGGGGATCCATAAAAACCCAGGAGTAGGCTGCCTTGGCAGAACGTAATGAGGATCCAAAAAAAACCCCAGGAAGAGTAGCTGCGCCTGGGACAGGAACTAACGGGAACCATAATAAACCCCAGGAAGAGTAGCTGCTGCCTTGGCGAACTATGGGGATCCATAATAAACCCCAGGCTGCTGCCATGACAAACTAATGGGGATCATAATAAACCCCAGGAAGAGTAGCTGCTGCCTTGGCAGGAACTAATGGGGATCCATAATAAACCTACGGAAGAGTAGCTGCGCCTTGGCAGGAATTCAATGGGATCCATAATAAACCCCAGGAAGAGTAGCTGCTGCCTTGGCAGGAACTAATGGGGATCAATAATAAACTCGTGAGCTGAGTCAGAATCCACGGCATTGCGTCCCCAGTAAATGTTGCCTGCGTCAGGGGAACTAATGGGATCCATAATACAGCAGGCTGCGCCTTTGGCAGGAACC
>NC_088401.1:6777905-6844716 GCF_034236695.1 Oncorhynchus nerka | reverse complement strand
CTCCTCTGTCCTTCCTCCCTCCTGTTCCCTCCTCTGTCCTTCCTCCCCTCCTGTTCCCTCCCTGTGTTCCTCCCCTCCTATTCCCTCCTCTGTCCTTCTCCCTCCTGTTCCCTCCTCTGTCATTCCTCCCTCCTGTTCCCTCCTCTGTCCCTTCCCATCCTCCCTCCTCTGTCCTTCCTCCCTCCTGTTCCTCCTCTGTCCTTCCTCCCTACTGTTCCCTCCTCTGTCCTTCCTCCCTCCTGTTCCTTCTTCCCTCTGTTCCACTCCTCCCTCCTGTTCTTCCTCCCTCCTGTTCCCCTCCTCTTCCTCCCTCCTCTGTCCTTCCTCCCTCCTGTTCCCTCCTCTGTCCTTCCTCCCTACTGTTCCCTCCTCTGTCCTTCCTCCCTCCTGTTCCCTCCTCTGTCTTCCTCCCTCCTGTTCCCTCCTCTGTCCTTCCTCCCTCCTGTTCCCTCCTCTGTCCTTTCCCTCCCCCTCCTCTGTCCTTCCTCCCTCCTGTTCCCTCCTCTGTCCTTCCTCCCCTACTGTTCCTCCTCTGTCCTTCCTCCCTCCTGTTCCCTCCTCTGTCCTTCCTCCCTCCTGTTCCCTCCTCTGTCCTTCCTCCCTCCTGTTCCCTCCTCTGTCCTTCCTCCCTCCTGTCCTTTCCCTCCCCCTCTGTCCTTCCTCCCTCCTGTTCCCTCCTCTGTCCTTCCTCCCTCCTGTTCCCTCCTCTGTCTTCCTCCCTCCTGTTCCCTCCTCTCTGTCCTTCCTCCTCCTGTTCCCTCCTCCTTCCTTCCTCCCTCCTGTTCCCTCCTCTGTCCTTCCTCCCTCCTGTTCCCTCCTCTGTCATTCCTCCCTCCTGTTCCCTCCTCTGTCCTTCCTCCCTCCTCTGTCCTTCCTCCCTCCTGTTCCCTCCTCTGTCCTTCCTCCCTCCTGTTCCCTCCTCTGTCCTTCCTCCCTCCTGTTCCCCTCCTCTGTCCTTCCTTCCTGTTCCCTCCTCTGTCCTTCCTCCCTCCTCTGTCCTTCCTCCCTCCTGTTCCCTCCTCTGTCCTTCCTCCCTCCTGTTCCCTCCTCTGTCCTTCCTCCCTCCTGTTCCCTCCTCTGTCCTTCCTCCCTCCTGTTCCCTCCTCTGTCCTTCCTCCCTCCTCTGTCCTTCCTCCCTCCTGTTCCCTCCTCTGTCCTTCCTCCCTCCTGTTCCCTCCTCTGTCCTTCCTCCCTCCCTGTCCTTCCTCCCTCCTGTTCCCTCCTCTGTCCTTCCTCCCTCCTGTTCCCTCCTCTGTCCTTCCTCTCCTGTTCCCTCTCTGTCCTTCCTTCCTGTTCCCTCCTCTGTTCCTCCTCCTATTCCCTCCTCTGTCCTTCCTCCCTCCTGTTCCCTCCTCTGTCCTTCCTTCCTGTTCCCTCCTCTGTCCTTCCTCCCTCCTGTTCCCTCCTCTGTCATTCCTCCCTCCTGTTCCCTCCTCTGTCCTTCCTCCCTCCCTCCTCTGTCCTTCCTCCCTCCTCTGTCCTTCCTCCTCTGTTCCTCCTCTGTCCTTCCTCCCTCCTGTTCCCTCCTCTGTCCTTCCTCCCTCCTCTGTCCTTCCCTCCTGTTCCCCTCTGTCGTTCCTCCCTCCTGTTCCTCCTCTGTCCATTCCTCCCTCTCTGTCCTTCCTCCCTCCTGTTCCCTCCTCTGTCCTTCCTCCCTCCTGTTCCCTCCTCTGTCCTTCCTCCCTCCTGTTCCCTCCTCTGTCCTTCCTCCCTCCTGTTCCCTCCTCTGTCCTTCCTCCCTCCTCTGTCCTTCCTCCCTCCTGTTCCCTCCTCTGTCCTTCCTTCCTCCTCTGTCCTTCCTCCCCTCCTGTTCCCTCCTCTGTCCTTCCTCCCCTGTTCCCTCCCTCTGTCCTTCCTCCCTCCTGTTCCCTCCTCTGTCCTTCCTCCCTCCTGTTCCCCCTCCCCTCTGTCCCTCCCTCCTGTTCCCTCCTCTGTCCTTCCTCCCTCCTGTTCCCTCCTCTGTCCTTCCTCCTCCTGTTCCCTCCTCTGTCCTTCCTCCTGTTCCCTCCTCTGTCCCTCCTCTGTCCTTCCTCCCTCTGTCCCTTCCTCCTCCCTCCTGTTCCCTCTCTGTCCTTCCTCCCTCCTGTTCCTCCTCTGTCCTTCCTCCCTCCTGTTCCCTCCTCTGTTCCTTCCTCCCTCCTGTTCCCTCCCTCTGTCCTTCCTCCCTCCTGTTCCCTCCTCTGTCCTTCCTCCCTGTTCCCTCCTCTGTCCTTCCTCCCTCCTGTTCCCTCCTCTGTCATTCCTCCCTCCTGTTCCTCCTCTGTCCTTCCTCCCTCCCTTCCTCTGTCCTCCTCCCTCCTCTGTCCTTCCTCCCTCCTGTTCCCTCCTCTGTCCTTCCTCCCTCCTCTGTTCCCTCCTCTGTCCTTCCTCCTCCTGTTCCCTCCTCTGTCCTTCCTCCTCCCTCCTGTTCCTCCTCTGTCCTTCCTCCCTCCTGTTCCTCCTCTGTCGTTCCTCCCTCCCTCCTCCTCTGTCCTTCCTCCCTCCTGTTCCCTCCTCTGTCCTTCCTCCCTCCTGTTCCCTCCTCTGTCCTTCCTCCCTCCCTCTGTTCCTTCCTCCCTCCTGTTCCCTCCTCTGTCCTTCCTCCCTCCTGTTCCCTCCTCTGTCCTTCCTCCTCCTCCCCTGTCCTCCCTCCTCTGTCGTTCCTCCCTCCTGTTCCCTCCTCTCCTCCTGTTCTCACTCTGTCCTTGTCCTGTTCCCTCCTCTGTCCTTCCTCCTCCTCTGTCATTCCTCCCTCCTGTCCCTCCTCTGTCCTTCCTCCCTCCTGTTCCCTCCTCTGTCCTTCCTCCCTCCTGTTCCCTCTGTCCTTCCTCCCTCCTGTTCCCTCCTCTGTCCTTCCTCCCTCCTGTTCCCTCCTCTGTCCTTCCTCCCTCCTGTTCCCTCCTCTGTCATTCCTCCCTCCTGTTCCCTCCTCTGTCCTTCCTTCCTCCCTCCTGTCCTTCCTCCCTCTGTCCTTCCTCCCTCCTGTTCCCTCCTCTGTCCTTCTTCCTCCCTCCTCTTCCCTCCTCTGTCCTGTTCCCTCCCTCCTGTTTCCCTCCTCTGTCCTTCCTCTCCTCCTGTTCCCTCCTCTGTCCTTCCTCCCTCCTGTTCCCTCTGTCCTTCCTCCTGTTCCCTCCTCTGTCCTTCCTCCCTCCTGTTCCCTCCTCTTCGTTTTCCTCCCTCCTGTTCCCCTCCTCTGTTCCTCCCTCCTATTCCCTCCTCTGTCCTTCCTCCCTCCTGTTCCCTCTGTCCTTCCTCCCCCTCCTGTTCCCTCCCTCCATTCCCTCCTCTCCTGTTCCTCCTGTCCTTCCTCCCTCCTCCTCCTCTGTCCTTCCTCCCTCCTGTTCCCTCCTCTGTCCTTCCTCCCTCCTGTTCCCTCCTCTGTCCTTCCTCCCTCCTGCTCCCTCCTCTGTCCTTCCTCCCTCCTGTCCTTCCTTCCTCCCTCCTGTTCCCTCCTCTGTCCTCCCTGTTCCTCTGTCCTTCCTCCCTCCTGTTCCCTCCTCTTCCCTCCCTCTGTTCCCTCCTCTGTCATTCCTCCCCTCCTGTTCCCTCCTCTGTCCTTCCTCCCTCCTGTTCCCTCCTTCTGTCTGTTTCCCTCTGTTCCTCCCTCCTGTCATTTCCCTCCTCTGTCCTTCCTCCCTCCTGTTCACTCTGTCCTTCCTCCCTCCTGTTCCCTCCTCTGTCCATTCCTCCCTCCTGTTCCTCCTCTGTCCTTCCTCCCTCCTGTTCACTCTGTCCTTCCTCACTCCTGTTCCCTCCTCTGTCCTTCCTCCCTCCTTCCTTCCTCCCTCCTGTTCCCTCCTCTGTCCTTCCTCCCTCCTGTTCCCTCCTCTGTCCTTCCTCCCTCCTGTTCCCTCCTCTGTCCTTCCTCCCTCCTGTTCCCTCCTCTGTCCTTCCTCCCTCCTGTTCCCTCCTCTGTCGTTCCTCCCTCCTGTTCCCTCCTCTGTCATTCCTCCCTCCTGTTCCATCCTCTGTCGTTCCTCCCTCCTGTTCCCTCCTCTGTCATTCCTCCCTCCTGTTCCCTCCTCTGTCCTTCCTCCCTCCTGTTCCCTCCTCTGTCCTTCCTCCCCTCCTGTTCCCTCCTCTGTCTTTCCTCCCTCCTGTTCTTCCTCTGTCCTTCCTCCCTCCTGTTCTCCTCTGTCCTTCCTCCCTCCTGTTCCCTCCTCTGTCCTTCCTCCCTCCTGTTCCCTCCTCTGTCCTTCCTCCCTCCTGTTCCCTCTCCTCTGTCCTTCCTCCCTCCTGTTCCTCCTCTGTCCTTCATTCCTCCCTCCTGTTCCCTCCTCTGTCCTTTCTCCCTCCTGTTCCATCCTCTGTCGTTCCTCCCTCCTGTTCCCTCCTCTGTCATTCCTCCCTCCTGTTCCCTCCTCTGTCCTTCCTCCCTCCTGTTCCCTCTGTCCTTCCTCCCTCCTGTTCCCTCCTCTGTCCTTCCTCCCTCCTCTGTCGTTCCTCCCTCCTGTTCCCTCCTCTGTCCTTCCTCCTTCCTCCCTCCTCTGTCCTTGCTCCTTCCTCCCTCCTCTGTCATTCCTCCCTCCTGTTCCCTCCTCTGTCCTTCCTCCCTCCTGTTCCCTCTGTCCTTCCTCCCTCCTGTTCCCTCCTCTGTCCTTCCTCCCTCCTCTGTCGTTCCTCCCTCCTGTTCCCTCCTCTGTCCTTCCTCCTTCCTCCCTCCTCTGTCCTTGCTCCTTCCTCCCTCCTCTGTCCTTCCTCCCTCCGTTTCCCTCATCTGTCCTTCCTCCCTCCTGTTCCCTCCTCTGTCCTTCCTCCCTCCTGTTCCCTCTGTCCTTCCTCCCTCCTGTTCCCTCTGTCCTTCCTCCCTCCTGTTCCCTCCTCTGTCCTTCCTCCCTCCTGCTCCCTCCTCTGTCGTTCCTCCCTCCTGTTCCCTCCTCTGTCATTCCTCCCTCCTGTTCCCTCCTCTGTCCTTCCTCCCTCCTTTTCCCTCTGTCCTTCCTCCCTCCTGTTCCCTCCTCTGTCATTCCTCCCTCCTGTTCCCTCCTCTGTCCTTCCTCCCTCCTGTTCCCTCCTCTGTCGTTCCTCCCTCCTGTTCCCTCCTCTGTCATCCCACCCTCCTGTTCCCTCCTCTGTCCTTCCTCCCTCCTCTGTCATTCCTCTCTCCTGTTCCCTCCTCTGTCCTTCCTCTCTCCTGTTCCCTCTGTCCTTCCTCCCTCCTGTTCCCTCCTCTGTCCTTCCTCCCTCCTGTTCCCTCCTCTGTCGTTCCTCCCTCCTGTTCCCTCCTCTGTCATTCCTCCCTCCTGTTCCCTCCTCTGTCCTTCCTCCCTCCTGTTCCCTCTGTCCTTCCTCCCTCCTGTTCCCTCTGTTCTTCCTCCCTCCTATTCCCTCCTCTGTCCTTCCTCCCTCCTCTGTCCTTCCTCCCTCCTGTTCCATCCTCTGTCCTTCCTCCCTCCTGTTCCCTCCTCTGTCCTTCCTCCCTCATGTTCCCTCCTCTGTCGTTCCTCCCTCCTATTCCCTCCTCTGTCCTTCCTCCCTCCTCTGTCCTTCCTCCCTCCTGTTCCATCCTCTGTCCTTCCTCCCTCCTGTTCCCTCCTCCGTCCTTCCTCCCTCCTGTTCCCTCCTCTGTCCTTCCTCCCTCCTGTTCCCTCCTCTGTCCTTCCTCCCTCCTGTTCCCTCCTCTGTCCTTCCTCCCTCCTGTTCCCTCCTCTGTCGTTCCTCCCTCCTGTTCCCTCCTCTGTCATTCCTCCCTCCTGTTCCCTCCTCTGTCATTCCTCCCTCCTGTTCCCTCCTCTGTCCTTCCTCCCTCCTGTTCACTCTGTCCTTCCTCCCTCCTGTTCCCTCCTCTGTCATTCCTCCCTCCTGTTCCCTCCTCTGTCCTTCCTCCCTCCTGTTCACTCTGTCCTTCCTCACTCCTGTTCCCTCCTCTGTCCTTCCTCCCTCCTCTGTCCTTCCTCCCTCCTGTTCCCTCCTCTGTCCTTCCTCCCTCCTGTTCCCTCCTCTGTCCTTCCTCCCTCCTGTTCCCTCCTCTGTCCTTCCTCCCTCCTGTTCCCTCCTCTGTCCTTCCTCCCTCCTGTTCCCTCCTCTGTTGTTCCTCCCTCCTGTTCCCTCCTCTGTCATTCCTCCCTCCTGTTCCCTCCTCTGTCATTCCTCCCTCCTGTTCCCTCCTCTGTCCTTCCTCCCTCCTGTTCACTCTGTCCTTCCTCCCTCCTGTTCCCTCCTCTGTCATTCCTCCCTCCTGTTCCCTCCTCTGTCCTTCCTCCCTCCTGTTCACTCTGTCCTTCCTCACTCCTGTTCCCTCCTCTGTCCTTCCTCCCTCCTCTGTCCTTCCTCCCTCCTGTTCCCTCCTCTGTCCTTCCTCCCTCCTCTGTCCTTCCTCCCTCCTGTTCCCTCCTCTGTCCTTCCTCCCTCCTGTTCCCTCCTCTGTCCTTCCTCCCTCCTGTTCTGTCCTCTGTCGTTCCTCCCTCCTCTGTCCTTCCTCCCTCCTGTTCCCTCCTCTGTCATTCCTCCCTCCTGTTCCCTCCGCTGTCCTTCCTCCCTCCTCTGTCCTTCCTCCCTCCTCTGTCCTTCCTCCCTCCTGTTCCCTCCTCTGTCCTTCCTCCCTCCTCTGTCCTTCCTCCCTCCTGTTCCCTCTTCTGTCCTTCCTCCCTCCTCTGTCCTTCCTCCCTCCTCCCTCCTTTTCCCTCCTCTGTCCTTCCTCCCTCCTGTTCCCTCCTCCTCTGGCCTTCCTCCCTCCTCTGTCCTTCCTCCCTCCTGTTCCCTCCTCCACTGTCATTCCCCCGACATTACCTTGCTACTTCCTGGCAAGGTCGGTGCTGGGTGGCACCCAAGAGCCAGGCAGCCGGAGGGCTAGGGTTACAGCAGTACAGCTTCCCAAATGGCACCCTATTCCCTGTTTCCTGTTCCGTGCACTATTCTTGACCTGGGCACATAGTCATAGGCCTATAAGGTCTGGTCAAAAGCAGTGCACTAAATGTGCAATAGGGTGCCATTTGGAACGGACCCCAGCTCTCTGCTCCTCACATGTTTTAACAATTTCCTCCCTCCTCCGTGAAAATTATGCAAATATTTTTTTGTCCAGTTTCCTCAAGTCTGGAACACCAATTAAGATTGTCTGTTTGGGTTTCAGGACAGGATGATGAAGGGAGGGGTTCGCAGACAGACAGGTAGGAAGGCAGACAGACGGACGGACGGAGGGAGGGAGGGAGACTTACAGACAGACTGACAAACAGACCAGGAGGGAGACAGACAGAGGTGGGGAGCCAGTTTAGACAGCGAGACAGACAGGCAGACTGGCAGACAGAGAGGCAGGGAGAGAGGGAGGCAGACAGGGAGTGAGGCAGGGAGGCAGGGAGGCAGACAGGGAGCGAGGCAGGGAGACAGGGAGTCAGGGAGGCAGGAGTCAGGAGAGAGCGAGGCAGACAGGGAGCGAGGCAGGGAGGCAGGGAGGCAGGGAGAGAGGGAGGCAGGGAGGCAGGGAGGCAGGGAGACAGGGAGGCAGGGAGAGAGCGAGGCAGACAGGGAGCGAGGCAGACAGGGAGCGAGGCAGGGAGGCAGGGATAGAGGGAGGCAGGGAGGCAGGGAGGCAGGGAGGCAGGGAGAGAGCGAGGAAGGGAAAGGAGCAGACTAAAAGTAGAAGTAAAGGATAATGAAAATGAAGAGAGAGAAGGATTAAAGGAGGTAGGAGAGAGAGAAGGATTAAAGGAGGTAGGAGAGAGAGAAGGATTAAAGGAGGTAGAAGAGAGAGAAGGATTAAAGGAGGTAGAAGAGAGAGAAGGATTAAAGGAGGTAGAAGAGAGAGAAGGATTAAAGGAGGTAGAAGAGAGAGAAGGATTAAAGGAGGTAGGAGAGAGAGAAGGATTAAAGGAGGTAGAAGAGAGAGAAGGATTAAAGGCCGTCTCCTCCTCAGTTTCTTCTGTATAGTAACCTTGGCGATAGGGGAGTAGTAACAGACCCATAACTTGGTGTTGATTTCATGATGGATAAGTGATGATTCCTTTCCTGATGAGCCTTCAGTCACACTGATATGTCCCAAATGCTGTCCTATGTCCAGTAGAGTGCCCATGGGACCTGGTCAGAAGTCGTGCACTATAAAGGGAAAAGGGTGCCATTGTGGAATGCAGAAAAAGACAGCGATTGTATTTGAACCAGTGGAGGATTCATCACAACAAAATAAAGCATTATCAATCTGTCTCAATGCTGTCAGAATAGAGCATTATCAATCTGTGTCAATGTTGTCAGAATATAGCATTATCAATCTGTGTCAGAGCTAGGGTCTGTCCTGAATGGCACCCAATGTGCTACATAGTACTGTAGCTTTTACTAAAGTCCTATGGCCCTAGTGCCCTACATAGGGAACACGTAGCCCTAGATCTCCACTCCTCAGCAGCCCTATATCTCCACTCCTCTCAACAACAGCCCTATATCTCCACTCCTCTCAACGACAGCCCTAGATCTCCACTCCTAACAGCCCTATATCTCTACTCCTCTCAACAGCCCTATATCTCCACTCCTCAGCAGCCCTATATCTCCACTCCTCAGCAGCTCTATATCTCTACTCCTCTCAACAGCCCTATATCTCCACTCCTCTCAACAACAGCCCTAGATCTCCACTCCTCTCAACAGCCCTATATCTCCACTCCTCTCAACAGCCCTATATCTCCACTCCTCTCAGCAGCCCTATATCTCCACTCCTCAGCAGCTCTATATCTCCACTCCTCTCAGCAGCCCTATATCTCCACTCCTCTCAGCAGCCCTATATCTCCACTCCTCTCAGCAGCCCTATATCTCCACTCCTCTCAACAGCCCTATATCTCCACTCCTCTCAGCAGCCCTATATCTCCACTCCTCAGCAGCTCTATATCGCCACTCCTCTCAACAGCCCTATATCTCCACTCCTCAGCAGCTCTATATCTCCACTCCTCTCAGCAGCCCTATATCTCCACTCCTCCGCAGCTCTATATCTCCACTCCTCAGCAGCCCTATATCTCCACTCCTCAGCAGCCCTATATATCCACTCCTCAGCAGCTCTATATCTCCACTCCTCTCAGCAGCCCTATATCTCCACTCCTCAGCAGCTCTATATCTCCACTCCTCTCAGCAGCCCTATATCTCCACTCCTCTCGGCAGCCCTATATCTCCACTCCTTAGCAGCTCTATATCTCCACTCCTCTCAGCAGCCCTATATCTCCACTCCTCTCAACAGCCCTATATCTCCACTCCTCTCAGCAGCCCTATATCTCCACTCCTCAGCAGCTCTAGATCTCCACTCCTCAGCAGCCCTATATCTCCACTCTCAACAGCCCTATATCTCCACTCCTCTCAACAAAAGCCCTAGATCTCTACCCCTCTCAGCAGCCCTAGATCTCCACTCCTCAGCAGCCCTATATCTCCACTCCTCTCAACAGCCCTATATCTCCACTCCTCTCAGCAGCTCTATATCTCCACTCCTCTCAACAGCCCTATATCTCCACTCCTCTCAGCAGCTCTATATCTCCACTCCTCTCAACAGCCCTATATCTCCACTCCTCTCAGCAGCCCTATATCTCCACTCCTCTCAACAACAGCCCTATATCTCC
This sequence comes from Oncorhynchus nerka, assembly GCF_034236695.1. NCBI lineage: Eukaryota > Metazoa > Chordata > Actinopteri > Salmoniformes > Salmonidae > Oncorhynchus > Oncorhynchus nerka. Next base: position 6,835,219 of record NC_088401.1, on the reverse strand, counting down.
ACTCCTCTCAACGACAGCCCTAGATCTCCACTCCTAACAGCCCTATATCTCTACTCCTCTCAACAGCCCTATATCTCCACTCCTCAGCAGCCCTATATCTCCACTCCTCAGCAGCTCTATATCTCTACTCCTCTCAACAGCCCTATATCTCCACTCCTCTCAACAACAGCCCTAGATCTCCACTCCTCTCAACAGCCCTATATCTCCACTCCTCTCAACAGCCCTATATCTCCATTCCTCTCAGCAGCCCTATATCTCCACTCCTCAGCAGCTCTATATCTCCACTCCTCTCAGCAGCCCTATATCTCCACTCCTCTCAGCAGCCCTATATCTCCACTCCTCTCAGCAGCCCTATATCTCCACTCCTCTCAACAGCCCTATATCTCCACTCCTCTCAGCAGCCCTATATCTCCACTCCTCAGCAGCTCTATATCGCCACTCCTCTCAACAGCCCTATATCTCCACTCCTCAACAGCTCTATATCTCCACTCCTCTCAGCAGCCCTATATCTCCACTCCTCCGCAGCTCTATATCTCCACTCCTCAGCAGCCCTATATCTCCACTCCTCAGCAGCCCTATATATCCACTCCTCAGCAACTCTATATCTCCACTCCTCTCAGCAGCCCTATATCTCCACTCCTCAGCAGCTCTATATCTCCACTCCTCTCAGCAGCCCTATATCTCCACTCCTCTCAGCAGCCCTATATCTCCACTCCTCAGCAGCTCTATATCTCCACTCCTCTCAGCAGCCCTATATCTCCCTCCTCTCAACAGCCCTATATCTCCACTCCTCTCAGCAGCCCTATATCTCCACTCCTCAGCAGCTCTAGATCTCCACTCCTCAGCAGCCCTATATCTCCACTCTCAACAGCCCTATATCTCCACTCCTCTCAACAAAAGCCCTAGATCTCTACCCCTCTCAGCAGCCCTAGATCTCCACTCCTCAGCAGCCCTATATCTCCACTCCTCTCAACAGCCCTATATCTCCACTCCTCTCAGCAGCTCTATATCTCCACTCCTCTCAACAGCCCTATATCTCCACTCCTCTCAGCAGCTCTATATCTCCACTCCTCTCAACAGCCCTATATCTCCACTCCTCTCAGCAGCTCTATATCTCCACTCCTCTCAACAGCCCTATATCTCCACTCCTCTCAGCAGCCCTATATCTCCACTCCTCAGCAGCCCTATATCTCCACTCCTCAGCAGCCCTATATCTCCACTCTCCATCTCTCCTCTCAACAGCCCTATATCTCCACTCCTCTCCTCAGCAGCCCTATATCTCCACTCCTCTCAGCAGCCCTATATCTCCACTCCTCAGCAGCCCTATATCTCTCAGCAGCCCTATATCTCCACTCCTCTCAGCATCCCTAGATCTCCACTCCTCTCAGCAGGCCTATATCTCCACTCCTCAGCAGCCCTATATCTCCACTCCTCAGCAGCCCTATATCTCCACTCCTCTCAACAACAGCCCTATATCTCCACTCCTCTCAGCAGCCCTAGATCTCCACTCCTCTCAGCAGCCCTAGATCTCCACTCCTTAGCAGGCCTATATCTCCACTCCTCTCAGAAGGCCTATATCTCCACTCCTCTCAGCAGCCCTATATCTCCACTCCTCAGCAGCCCTATATCTCCACTCCTCTCAACAACAGCCCTATATCTCCTCCTCTCAGCAGCCCTATATCTCCACTCCTCAGCAGCCCTATATCTCCACTCCTCAGCAGCCCTATATCTCCACTCCTCAGCAGCCCTATATCTCCACTCCTCTCAGCATCCCTAGATCTCCACTCCTCTCAGCAGGCCTATATCTCCACTCCTCAGCAGCCCTATATCTCCACTCCTCAGCAGCCCTATATCTCCACTCCTCTCAACAACAGCCCTATATCTCCACTCCTCTCAGCAGCCCTAGATCTCCACTCCTCTCAGCAGCCCTAGATCTCCACTCCTCAGCAGCCCTATATCTCCACTCAGCAGCCCTCTCAGCATCCCTAGATCTCCACTCCTCTCAGCAGGCCTATATCTCCACTCCTCAGCAGCCCTATATCTCCACTCCTCAGCAGCCCTATATCTCCACTCCCTCTCAACAACAGCCCTATATCTCCACTCCTCTCAGCAGCCCTAGATCTCCACTCCTCTCAGCAGCCCTAGATCTCCACTCCTCAGCAGGCCTATATCTCCACTCCTCTCAGAAGGCCTATATCTCCACTCCTCTCAGCAGCCCTATATCTCCACTCCTCAGCAGCCCTATATCTCCACTCCTCTCAACAACAGCCCTATATCTCCACTCCTCTCAGCAGCCCTATATCTCCACTCCTCAGCAGCCCTATATCTCCACTCCTCAGCAGCCCTATATCTCCACTCCTCAGCAGCCCTATATCTCCACTCCTCTCAGCATCCCTAGATCTCCACTCCTCTCAGCAGGCCTATATCTCCACTCCTCAGCAGCCCTATATCTCCACTCCTCAGCAGCCCTATATCTCCACTCCTCTCAACAACAGCCCTATATCTCCACTCCTCTCAGCAGCCCTAGATCTCCACTCCTCTCAGCAGCCCTAGATCTCCACTCCTCAGCAGCCCTATATCTCCACTCCTCAGCAGCCCTATATCTCCACTCCTCAGCAGCCCCTATATCTCCACTCCTCTCAGCATCCCTAGATCTCCACTCCTCTCAGCATCCCTAGATCTCCACTCCTCTCAGCAGGCCTATATCTCCACTCCTCAGCAGCCCTATATCTCCACTCCTCTGCAGCCCTATATCTCCACTCCTCTCAACAACAGCCCTATATCTCCACTCCTCTCAGCAGCCCTAGATCTCCACTCCTCTCAGCAGCCCTAGATCTCCACTCCTCAGCAGGCCTATATCTCCACTCCTCTCAGCAGCCCTATATCTCCACTCCTCAGCAGCCCTATATCTCCACTCCTCTCAACAACAGCCCTATATCTCCACTCCTCTCAGCAGCCCTATATCTCCACTCCTCAGCAGCCCTATATCTCCACTCCTCAGCAGCCCTATATCTCCACTCCTCAGCAGCCCTATATCTCCACTCCTCTCAGCATCCCTAGATCTCCACTCCTCTCAGCAGGCCTATATCTCCACTCCTCAGCAGCCCTATATCTCTACTCCTCAGCAGCCCTATATCTCCACTCCTCTCAACAACAGCCCTATATCTCCACTCCTCTCAGCAGCCCTAGATCTCCACTCCTCTCAGCAGCCCTAGATCTCCACTCCTCAGCAGGCCTATATCTCCACTCCTCTCAGAAGGCCTATATCTCCACTCCTTAGCAGCCCTAGATCTCCACTCCTCAGCAACCCTAGATCTCCACTCCTCTCAGAAGGCCTAGATCTCCACTCCTCTCAGCAGCCCTAGATCTCCACTCCTCTCAGAAGGCCTAGATCTCCACTCCTCTCAGCAGCCCTAGATCTCCACTCCTCTCAGCAGCCCTATATCTCCACTCCTCAGCAGGCCTATATCTCCACTCCTCTCAGAAGCCCTATATCTCCACTCCTCTCAGAAGGCCTAGATCTACACTCCTCTCAGAAGGCCTAGATCTACACTCCTCTCAGAAGGCCTAGATCTACACTCCTCTCAGAAGGCCTAGATCTACACTCCTCTCAGCAGCCCTAGATCTCCACTCCTCTCAGCAGCCCTATATCTCCACTCCTCAGCAGCCCTATATCTCCACTCCTCTCAGAAGGCCTATATCTCCACTCCTCTCAGAAGGCCTAGATCTACACTCCTAATCAACAGAAGCACTAGATCTCCACTCCTCTCTCAGCAGCAGGTATGGTCATATCAGAAGTTACAGCCATGTAAAACCCCTGACAATAGCACAACATTAAAACTAGAACCAGGCCCATGCTGGGAAAACTATCCTCCTCTCTCTCCTGTGAAACAAATCACTATCCAACTATACTGCCTCTCTCTCTCTCTCTCTCTCTCTCTGTCTCTCTCTCTCTCTCTCTCTCTCTCTCTGTCTCTCTCTCTCTCTCTCTCTCTCTCTCTCTCTCTCTATGTCTTTCTCTGTCTCTCTCTCTCTCTCTGTCTCACTCTGTCTCTCTCTCTCTCTCTCTCTCTCTCTCTGTCTCTCTCTCTCTCTCTCTCTCTCTCTCTCTCTCTCTCTCTGTCTTACTCTCTCTCTCCCTTCCTCTCTCTTTCTCACCCCACCAGTCCATTTATAGTTAACAGCAGTTAACCCACTGTTCCTAGGCCGTCATTGAAAATAAAAATTTGTTCTTAACTGATCTTGCCTAGTTAAATAAAGGTAAAATAAATACAATTAATAAATAGACTAACTACTGTTTCTGTGGACTAACTCAAAAACAGGGAAAAAACCTGATAGGTCCTAAAAGGCAATGCAGTCCTCCCCTCCCCTCCCCTCCTCATCCTCCAAAAACCACCCCAGCTCGTTGGAAGTCCATTGTCTGAATTCCAAATAGCACCCTATAGTCTATGTACTGCACTACTGCCCACTACTGCCCACCGGGCCCTGGTCAAACATAGTTTACTACATAGGGAATAGGGTGCTATTTTGGGATGCAGGCCAAATCTCTCCATCAAATAAAGATGTACTGGCTCCAGAAATTCCCCATCATGTTAAAGAATTTGATCCAGGGATTGTGCTGTCTGGATAAAAGTTCACGTGGCTTTATAAAAGGACTGGTGTCACGGTCCTAAAGCGAACGCCGCGGTTGAAAGGTGGGTGTAAACGCGAGTCTGGGAGAGAGATTGATCTGGAGGGGTGAAACCTTTGGAACGGAGGGCGTGTAATCGCGTCGGGAAGCGGAACCAACCCCGTCGTTATTAAATGGTAAAAGACATGTGAGAGAGAGGGGGGGGGGGGTCGGTCAAATCTGAATTGATTATGAAATTGAAGACTACAACAACCACTGCTGGCGATAGATTATTAGCCTTTGATGAGGTTATCCGTCAACATAAATGTTAACAAATCGAATGTCACACATTTGAAAGATCAATTAGGTAGTCAAACATATTTTTTACCTTATATCGTCATGCAACTAACAGTTTATGTTTTAAAATCCTAAAATAAAAAATAATAAATAGACAAACCTACAGAGTAACAAAACATTAAGTACCCAAATTAGAGTGAGATGATAGAGAAAATAAACTGCTTTAATAAAAAACACAGTGACCAAAAGAAACCCTGATTGTGGAGAAGACTGTCTTTTGGGTGTAAAATATAATATAACCTTAAACTATTGACAGTCAGTCTAACTGTCTGTTCCTTTCTATACCTGTCCTCTTTCTGTCATTTCATTCCTTAATTCCTCCTCTTTGTCTCATTCCCTCTATCCCTCCCTCTGTCCCCTGTACCCCTCCATTCACACCATCTCTCTCTAAATGTCCCTCCCTCTGTCCCCTGTACCCCTCCATTCACACCATCTCTCTCTAAATGTCTCACCCCACCCCTCTTTATCATAATTTCTCCCCACCCCCTCCCTCCCTCCCTCCCTTCTCTCTCCAAAGGCCTATGCTATGATGGGAGGTAGGGTCTCTGAAAATGTCTCTCCCCACCCCGCCCCGCCCCGCCCCACCCCGCCCCACCCCGCCCCACCCCACCCCTCTGTTCATCCACTCCCTCCCTTCCTTCTTCTCTTCTCATGGGCCTATGTGGCGGCCCCGCCCCCCCACCCCACCCCGCCCCGCCCCACCCCACCTCTCTGTTCATCCACTCCCTCCCTTCCTTCTTCTCTTCTCACGGGCCTATGTGGCGGCCCCGCCCCACCCCACCCCGCCCCACCCCACCTCTCTGTTCATCCACTCCCTTCCTTCTTCTCTTCTCACGGGCCGATGTGGCAGCCAGCGTTTTTTTGTTGTTGCTCCAGGTGGTCTACAGCCACCTGTGTTGTCTTTGTGGCGCTGTCATCTGTCTCCAGGCAGGCTTTGTAGGGTTGCCAGTGTGAGGACAGGCCCGGCACAGACTGATGATGGAGATACATCTCCCTGGCCCGGCCTCTCACAAAATGCCACCCTAATTCACTACCTAGTGAACAAAATAGGTACTGTTATCCCTATGGGCCCCTGGTAACAAGTAGTGTACTGGGTAGTGTAGGTAGGTAGTAGGGTGCTATTTGGGATTCATAAAGCCTCTCACAGGAGCCCAGTGTTGCCTCTCTGCACAGAGGGAGCCCAGTGTTGCCTCTCTGCACAGAGGGAGCCCAGTGTTGCCTCTCTGCACAGAGGGAGCCCAGTGTTGCCTCTCTGCACAGAGGAGCCCAGTGTTGCCTCTCTGCACAGAGGAGCCCATCTTCAGTGGACCGGTAAACAAAACCAAACCACGCTTTGCTTGCCTTACCTTGTCCATAGAGTACTTACAGGATAAGCAAAGCAATATGTAATTTTGTAATATTGTAATTTGGGTGAACTATTAACTAAAATACACGTTGTTTAAACAAGCAAAAAAATATATATGTTAGGATCTGACAGGATTATAATTTTTTTTGCTAGAACCTGACAAGATTTTAGTTTGTCGGGCAAATTTCAGTCCCTTAGAAAAACATACACAGGTGCATTTTTCATGGTGGCACTAGGGGTAAAAAACTTTGAACATCTGATCTGTCTACTAATGAGTCTCCTCAAGCCATATGCCTGCTACACTGTCGTCATATACATGTCTCTCTGATTATCTGTCTGTCTCTGTGTGTGTGTGTGTGTGTGTGTGTGTGTGTGTGTGTGTGTGTGTGTGTGTGTGTGTCTATGCATGTGTGTGTCTATGCATGTGTGTGTGTGTGTGTGTGTGTGTGTGTGTGTGTGTGTGTGTGTGTGTCTATGCATGTGTGTGTGTGTGTGTGTGTGTGTGTCTATGCATGTGTGTGTGTGTGTGTGTGTGTGTGTGTGTGTGTGTGTGTGTGTGTGTGTGTGTGTGTGTGTGTGTGTGTGTGTGTGTGTGTGTGTGTGTGTGTGTGTGTGTGTGTGTGTGTGTGTGTCTATGCATGTGTGTGTGTGTGTGTGTCTATGCATGTGTGTGTGTGTGTGTGTGTGTGTGTCTATGCATGTGTGTGTGTGTGTGTGTGTGTGTGTGTGTGTGTGTGTGTGTGTGTGTGTGTGTGTGTGTGTGTGTGTGTGTCTATGTGTGTGTGTGTGTGTGTGTGTGTGTGTGTGTGTGTGTGTGTGTGTGTGTGTGTGTGTGTGTCTATGCATGTGTGTGTGTGTGTATGTGTGTGTGTATGCCTCTCTCTCTGTCTATTCGTCTGTCTGTCTGTATGTGTGTGTGTGTGTATGTCTCTCCCTCTGTGTGTGTGTGTGTCTGCATGTGTGTGTGTGTATATTCATGTGTGTGTGTGTGTGTGTATGTCTCTCTCTCTGTCTATTTGTCTGTCTGTCTATTTGTCTGTCTGTGTGTGTGTGTGTGTGTGTGTGTGTGTGTGTGATGACAGACCCAACATCCCTCTCTGTCATGCATGGCCTTGGGAATCCTCTAAGGATTTAAGGGGTACTGCGGTGTCGGGCCGCGAGTGCTCTCGGGCGCCCTTGGATCTGCTAGCATCCACCCCCCCGTCTTAAGTCTATTGTCACTGCCCAGACACACACACACACACACACACACGCACACACACACACACACACACACACACACACACACACACACACACACACACACACACACACACACACACACACACACACACACACACACACACACACACCCTGTTTGTCTCTTTCCACACCATGGGCTAGCCAAACAGCAGGGTCCTCTGGCTCTCCAACGGGTCAGCTCTCCTCTCAACCCAGGATGCTTTGATCTGACAGGCTGAGAGGGTTTGAGAGCAAGGGGCTTTGAGGACTGGAGGGGTGGGTTGTAAGTTAGGGGGTGGATTTGCTGTTTGAGGACCGGAGTGGGTGGGTGTGTTGTGTGTGTGTGTCTGTGTGTGTGTGTGGGGGGGTTAGGAATTCGGGGGGTTGTGGTTGTGTGCAGGGCTGTTACGGTGACCGTATTAACAACAGTCAAATTCCACATGATCGTTTAGTCGCGGTAATTAGGCTTCACCAAGCTCTGATTCGGCTGATGGTCATTACTGTCCTACCAAACTAACTGCCTGTTACTCAGCACTGTATTGTCCCTCTAATCACTCTGACATCAATGCAAATGTAATAGAAAATCTAATCAAACACTTCCTGAGAGTCCATGAACTCATGCTGCGTAAGGTTTCTATAGGCTATGCAATTGTGTGAAAAAACAGAGTGATGGCCTCTATTAAAAAGTGGAGGATCCCCATCAGCATTTATTTTTATTTTGACCATTATTTAACCAGGTAGGCTATTTGAGAACAAGTTCTCATTTACAGCTGCAACCTGGCCAAGAGAAAGCAAAGCAGTGCGACACAAACAACAACACAGAGTTACACATGGAATAAACAAGTGTACAGTCAATAACACAAGAGAACAAAAAGAAAGTCTATATACAAATGGCGTGAGGAGGTAAGGCAGTAACTAGGCCACAGTAGCGGAGTAATTACAGTTTAGCAAATGAACACTGGTAGTGATAGATGAGCAGATGATGATGTGCAAGTAGAAATACTGGTGTGCAAAATGGCAGAAAAGTAAATAAAAACAATATGGGGATGAGGGAGATAGTTTGGGTGGGCTAATTACAGATGGGCTATGTACAGCTGCAGCGATCGTTGTGTGATTGGTTAGCTGCTCAGACAGCTGATGTTTAAAGTTAGTGAGGGAAATATAAGTCTCCAGCTAAGCCTACTATATTTCTTTCTCAACTTTTCTAAATATTAACCTAATTGCTTCTCTTTACAATAGGAGTATAGCCTACCTGGCTGGTATGAAAATGAACCACGGGGAAAAGCATCCTCCATCCGCTATTTAAGTGCATATGTAACCGATGTGAAATGGCTAGCTAGTTAGCGGTGGTGCTAAATAGCGTTTCAATCGGTGACGTCACTTGCTCTGAGACCTTGAAGTAGTGGTTCCCCCTTGCTCTGCAAGGGACCGCGGCTTTTTTGGAGCGATGGGTAACGATGCTTCGAGGGTGACTGTTGTTGATGTGTGCAGAGGGTCCCTGGTTGCAGCAGGAAAACACCATTATTAGTTCTGTCTTGAAGATAATTCTGATTAAACCCCATCTATCAAGATGGCCTGAGTTCTGTCAGGTAATTCTGAAACCATAAATAGGCTGTATATCCCAGGCCTACTCTTGATAATGATCAAAAGTGTCGAATGCCTTCCTGATAACAATGTTAAATAAAAAATGTTGGCTACTGATCCAAATGATCAGCCCCTGGGGATTTGATCATGTCTAAAGTTAACAAAGCATCCAGGATTCTTTATCAGTGAATTATCAAACTACTCTTTTTAAGAGCTGGCTTTGAAATGCATTCAAATATAATATATTTATCTGCAGAGATAAAATGGTGATTAAATGCACGTAATGCTTTAATTTTAAAGAAGCAATTTTATTGGTCAAAATGATGTTCCCCAAACTTGAAACTCACACACTGCTTGTGTATGCCAGTTAGGCTCTACACCCCTTGCAACCTTTGTAAAGCGGATTAACCTGTTAGTCCTATAGGGGCAGTATTTCATTTTTGGATAAAAAGACGTGCCCGTTTTAAGCGCAATATTTTGTCACGAAAAGATGCTCGAATATGCTTGGAATTGATAGCTTTGGAAAGAAGACAGTCTTACGTTTCCAGAAATGCAAAGATTTTCACTGTGAGTCCCTTAGAACAAATGTTTCGGGCAAAACCAAGATGTATGACCGACCAGGAAATGCACAGGATTTCTGAGGCTACGTTTTCCATGATCGCCTTATATGGCTGTGAATGCGACAGGAATGAACGGACTCTTTCTCTTGTTTCCCCAAGGTCTCTGCAGCATTGTGACGTATTTGTAGGCATATCATTGGAAGATTGACCATAAGAGACTACATTTACCAGGTGTCCCGCTAGGTGTCTGCGTGCCAATTGGTGCGCAAAAGTCAGGTCCCGGTATTTTTCCATTCAAATCTCAGAACAAACCAGGCTACAAGGACGGTGCTTTCAATGGAGAGAAATATGACAAACCACCTTCAGGATTGATTCAAACAACGTTTTCCATGTTTCAGTCGATATTATGGAGTTAATTCGGAAAAAAGTTCGACATGTAGGTGACTGAATTTTCGGTTAGTTTCGGTAGCCATATGCATAGTAACAAAAGGGAATGATGTGTCCTACACAAGAATCTTTCAGGAAAAACTGGACATCTGCTATGTAACTGAGAGTCTCCTCATTGAAACATCTGAAGTTCTTCAAAGTTAAATTATTTTATTTGATTCCTTGGCTGGTTTTTGTGAATATGTTGCGTGCTAAATGCTAATGCTAACGCTAAGCTAGCTATCACCACTCTTACACAAATTAGTGATTTTCTCTGGTTCTAAAGCATATTTTGAAAATCTGAGACGACAGGATTGTTAAGAAAAGGATAAGCTTGAGAACAGGCATATTTATTTCGTTTCATTTGCGATTTAAAAAAATCGCTAATGTTGCGTTATGCTAATGAGCTTGAGGCTGTAGTAACGATACCGCATGTGGGATGGGGCGGACTAAGAGGTTAATGTGCTTCATTTTAAGAAGATATTTGGCTACTTTAGTTAGTCATAACAACCTTATTTAAACATATAGGCCTATGGGCTAGGCTACATGAGGTGTGCGACTATGATGCGAAAAAGTTGCAAAGAAAGAGGCATTGTTTCTTCTGCTAGGCATCATTCACAAGTGATAGGTTAATATTGTCACCCGTCAGACTATTCTTGATTTAATATGTTCTTAAATAATATGTGTTTGAATTTAGAATGGTCTAGAAGAAAAAGAAACGTACACCTATTATTATTAAATATACTTAAATAGCGAATGGAGGACACTTTTACCTGTAGTTTATTTTCATGCCAGCCAGGTAGGCTATACTGCCAAGCCTATAGAAAGCAGATCCTCCTATATTTAGTAGAGGCCATCACTCTGTTTCTTGCGCAATTGCATAGCCTATTGAAATATTGCGCAACATGAGCTCATAGGCTCTCATGAAGTGTTTGAATAGAAATTTGAAACACATTTTTATTGATGTCAGACTGATTAGAGGGACAATAGAGTGATGAGTAAAAGGCAGTTAGCAAGTTTTGGTAGACTACTAATGACCTTTAGCAGCATCAGAGCTTGGAGAAGCCTGATTACTGTGATTATTTGGTCACGTGGAATTTGACTGCCAGTGTGCCGGTAATATGGTCACCGCCCCCCAGTGGTGACTCATGGAGTTGCAGGACTGACGGTGGGAAGTCAGCTAGCTTGGCAATCTGTTTATTTGGTTTGGCTAGCTATATCTAGCTAGATGGGAAGTATGTTTATTTAGCTTTGCTAACTATAGCTAGCTAGCTGGGAAGTCTGTTTTCTTAGCCTGGCTAGCTGGGAAGTCTGTTTATTTGGCTTGGCTAGCTATGGCTAGCTGGGAAGCCTGTTTACTTGTCTTGGCTAGCTATTGCTAGCTAGCTGGGAAGTCTGTTTATTTGGTTTGGCTAGCTATAGCAAGCTAGCTGGAAAATCCGATTACAAGACTTGGCTAGTTACAGCGAGCTAGCTGGGAAATATTATTACATGGATTGGCTAGCTATAGCTAGCTAGCTGTTTTTTTTTAAAGCGACTTTGAGATTCTGTATGAAAAGCATTATATTATTATTATCATTATTAACCATTGGAGAGTCATTCAAGCACACCAGATGACGTACACTAGTACACTAGGAGAATAAGGTTATGTCCCAAATGGCACCCTAACCCAATATAGTGCACTACATAGAAAATAGAGTGCTATTTGGGATGCTTCAAAGGTCATATCACCTTCACTCTGTACTGTACTGCTCCAAGACTCTGGTCCTCTCACCTTTACTATGTACTGTACTGTACTGCTCCAAGACTCTGGTCCTCTCACCTTTACTATGTACTGTACTGTACTGCTCCAAGACTATGGTCCTCTCACCTTCACTCTGTACTGTACTACATACTCTGGGCAGACCTTTTGTTCTCCAAAACCACGAAAGAATAACGGGAAGGTCATTACAACCAGTCGGTTTATTCTGGTCAACAGTGTGTGTGTGTGTGTGTGTGTGTGTGTGCGTGTGTGTGTGTGTGTGTGTCTCCCCCCTCCAAATGGGCACCTCTCCTCCACACAGTTTACACACACACACACACACACACACACACACACACATATATGTATATATATATATATATATATATGGATCCGTCAGCTCTAGCCCAGGCCAGTCCAGCCCATCTTCTAAAGGCATAGTAATTAACTAGCCATCTGATACACCATCAAGCCAAGAGGCTCTCCAAGGGACACACAAACAGGTAATCCATCACAACGCGCTAACAGGCCTAGCGTCACTGTCATTAATGGTGACCCGAGGTGTGCCAATAGAGATATTTATGGCATGTTTAACTTATTTGTTGTTGCAGGGAATAAACATTTATAGCATTTCCAACTTTTAAAAAAAAAATTGAGTAAATTAATAAGGTTGCAAAATTCTGGTAACTTTCAAAAAAATTATTGGAAGATTCAGGATATCTTGCACATTCTGGGAATCTACCTACCAGGAATTGTAGAAGAAAAAAAACTGGTAACCTTGGGGAATTTACTGGAATTTTTTTAAACTATAAATGAGTCAATGGTTTCTAGCCATTGTGGAAAGAGGAGACTAGAAGAAACAACTCATGACTCAGTCATGCCCTCCATTTTTTATTCTGAACCTGGAAACCAGGATATCTGAATACCGTGTTTGATTGAATTAGTGGTACTTGGTTGCTTTGTGATGCGTCACTGTGTATACTAGTGTTCAGTTATTTATACTACACTGTTAATAAGACATGAAGGACTTGCTTGGTTGGCACACAACCCCACCATGATTTAGACCGTGTCCCAAATCACACACTATTCCTTATATAATGCAGCAGTTTTGACCGCGGCCCATAGAGTTCTAATCCAGAGGTAGTGTACTACAAAGGTTAATAGGGTGCTATTGGGGACACAAGCATAGTCTTGTAGTTTCCAGTCATTTTGATGAGTAGTGTTGATGACTAAGTGATCTGATATCAGGGGTTGAAGATACATTCAGGTAATGAGTTAAAGCTACCTACAGTGAGCACCAGAAATATTGGGACAGTGATGGTTGTTGTCGTTGTTTTGGCTCTGTACTCCACCACTTTGGACTTAAAATGATGATGATGTGAAAGTGCAGACTGTCAGCTTTCATTTGCATCAATATCGGGGTGAACCGTGTCCCTCTATTTTAGGGGACCAAACGTATTGGGACGAGTTCACTTCTACTCTATATGTATTGTTGCATATGGCATTTATATTTTAGTTTAGTTTATGAGGAAATAAATAATACAAATTCTGACATTCAGAGAAACAACTTTCAACAAGAACATCAAACCAAATTCCGTTGTCTTTTATTAATTCATCAAAAGTTTTCTGATATAGGGTATATAAAATGCTTGTGCTGTACAGGATGTGAAGTCTTGGCCAACATTTTGACCACTATTAAAATGTACACAGTTTCTTTGTTGTTTCCCACCGTAGACCAGCACCTTTTGGTCCTCTTCAAAAGCAATAAACAAAGTGAGAAACCGTATCTCAATACAATCCTCCCACTATATCTCAGACGTTCTACACGATACCTCTGAAATCTCTCTCTGTGTCCCAAATAGCAGCATATTCCCTTTATAGTGCCCAGGCCCCAGTCAAAAACAGTGCACGATATAGGGAATAGGGTGCAGAATGGGACGCAACCTCTTCAGTGGTCACGAAGAGTTCAGCCCTATTTAAAACAAGACCATTTGGATCTGGTGCTTTTGTTGCTTGGAGGTGTCTGTCCGATCGTCTGACAGGACTTTATTTTGTATTTATTTTTTACAGAGAGGTGAAAGGTGGCGTCATAATAAGACCGCCGGTTCGATAATAAATCCACTCTTGACATTTATTTGGGTTTTGCAGTTCGATCCGGAACGTTCCAGAACATGTCATTTAATTCATGAGAATGATAGACCATGTAAAAACAGAAAACAGTCGCCGCTGTTTGAATAAAAGCACCTAATTAATGTCTTACAGTATATTATATATTATAGTATAGTCTTATAGTATATTATATATTATAGTATAGTCTTATAGTATATTATATATTATAGTATAGTCTTATAGTATATTATATATTATAGTATAGTCCTACAGTATGTTATATATTATAGTATAGTCTTATAGTATATTATATATTATAGTATCTTATAGTATTCGTTAATAATTATAGTATTCGTTAATACGATGTCACTGTGTGTCTGGGGTTGCTTGGTGTTGGTTCAAGGTCAGGCAGAATGTTTTTTTTCTGTTTCGGCACATGGCAAAATCCTCTCCACTCGTCAGTAACAGTTCTATCTACTATTCTGCTGTCATTAATTAAATAAAAATTACAATAACTGTCCTAAAATATGTTGTTTGGTGGGTTATATTATGAGGTCATCCGAGTAGCCCTTTCTCTAAGGGTTGACCCTGGCCGTCTCTAAGGGTTGACCCTGGCCGTCTCTAAGGGTTGACCCTGGCCGTTTCTGAGGCTTGACCCTGGCCGTCTCTAAGGGTTGACCCTGGCCGTCTCTAAGGGTTGACCCTGGCCGTCTCTAAGGGTTGACCCTGGCCGTTTCTGAGGCTTGACCCTGGCCGTCAGAGAAACTCCATTTTGTCAAGAAGTCTCTATTTTGATGTGGTTGAGGAGCCAAAAGGCCATGTGTCACAATTTTTTTTTTTTTTAAACGAGAACGACAAAAGAAAAAGGTCTTCACATTTTTTTTCCATCCACAGTCACAGGTGTGTTACACCTTTGTTACCCAGCAAAGCTTCACAACAGAGTCGATGACAAAGAGGCTGGGGCCCCAAGCACCTATTGTAGCCTGGAGAACAATACGGAGCCTGTGAATGGACTAATCCCTTTGGACTGCTGACAGCTAGGCCCTTTAAGCAACGTGGGGACCCATTTCATTTGTCCACTGGGTTGGGCTCTCCCTGCTGTCTGACAGGGATGGGAAAAAGACCTGGGAGGGGGGGTTCACCTGTCCTGTACAACACACACACACACCACCCAGAGGAGGGACTGACTGGGAGCCTTCGTCTCTATTGTCTGGATATCTTTGTAGAGTCAGATGATGAATGAGGGAAAGGTGGGAGAGACGTGGCTGGGTGTGTGTAAAAGTGTGTGTGTAAAAGCTATTCAGGCTGACTCTTATTCAGGACTGGAAACAGATTATTTTGACCCAGATAAAGGTATTTGGGTGGATGACGGTGTCGCACGTGACAATACAGGTGTCAAACACTACATCAAATCACATTTCAAATCAAATGTATTTATAAAGCCCTTCTTACATCAGCTGATGTCTCAAAGTGCTGTACAGAAACCCAGCCTAAAACCCCAAACAGCAAGTAATGCAGGTGTAGAAGCACGGTGGCTAGGAACAACTCCCTAGAAAGGAGTTTACACTACATCACAGTTTTAAAACGCACATGCAATAAAACCGTGAGATTCTCTAATGTGATTATGGGTTTCAAGAGAAGAAAAAAATAACATTAAACTTGACTTCCACACACAATGAATGGTGAACGTGTGTGAATGGGCTTCGATGTTGTTGTGTGACTGACTGACTGTTTTTATAAATACATCTCTGAATGTACCTGTCCCTAGTCCAAAAACTCAGAGACTAAAGGTGAACATACCTCATTCTATCAGTCAGCATGGAGCGAGAGAAAAAAAACTAGCCTATTGAGGACATGTCCTGGTGTAAAACCCATTTTGAGCAGAGGGTAAGGATGATGTGGAGACAGTAGCCAGGCTCAGAGGGCCTACAGACAGACAGACAGACAGACAGACAGACAGACAGACAGACAGACAGACAGACAGACAGACAGACCAAGCATACCAACACAACATGGTGATCCTCTCCTCCACCCCTTTACCCCAGCCCTCCACCAATCCTCGTCCTTTACCCCAGCCCTCCAGCCCTCCACCAATCCTCGTCCTTTACACCAGCCCTCCAGCCCTCCACCAATCCTCGTCCTTTACCCCAGCCCTCCACCAATCCTCGTCCTTTACCCCAGCCCTCCAGCCCTCCACCAATCCTCGTCCTTTACACCAGCCCTCCAGCCCTCCACCAATCCTCATCCATTACCCCAGCCCTCCACCAATCCTCGTCCTTTACACCAGCCCTCCAGCCCTCCACCAATCCTCATCCATTACCCCAGCCCTCCACCAATCCTCATCCTTTACCCCAGTCCTCCAGCCCTCCACCAATCCTCATCCATTACCCCAGCCCTCCACCAATCCTCGTCCTTTACCCCAGCCCTCCAGCCCTCCACCAATCCTCATCATTTACCCCAGCCCTCCACCAATCCTCGTCCTTTACCCCAGCCCTCCACCAATCCTCGTCCTTTACCCCAGCCCTCCACCAATCCTCATCCTTTACCCCAGCCCTCCACCAATCCTCGTCCTTTACCCCAGCCCTCCACCAATCCTCGTCCTTTACCCCAGCCCTCCACCAATCCTCATCCTTTACCCCAGCCCTCCACCAATCCTCATCCTTTACCACAGCCCTCCACCAATCCTCGTCCTTTACCCCAGCCCTCCAGCCCTCCACCAATCCTCGTCCTTTACCCCAGCCCTCCAGCCCTCCACCAATCCTCGTCCTTTACCCCAGCCCTCCAGCCCTCCACCAATCCTCGTCCTTTACCCCAGCCCTCCACCAATCCTTGTCCTTTACCCCAGCCCTCCAGCCCTCCACCAATCCTCGTCCTTTACCCCAGCCCTCCACCAATCCTTGTCCTTTACCCCAGCCCTCCAGCCCTCCACCAATCCTCATCCATTACCCCAGCCCTCCAGCCCTCCACCAATCCTCGTCCTTTACCTCAGCCCTCCAACAATCCTCATTCTTTACCCCAGCCCTCCACCAATCCTCATCCTTTACCCCAGCCCTCCACCAATCCTCATCCTTTACCCCAGCCCTCCACCAATCCTCATCCTTTACCCCAGCCCTCCACCAATCCTCATCCTTTACCCCAGCCCTCCACCAATCCTCGTCCTCCACAGAGCCTGTCTATTGTCTCTACATCATCCTTCCACAGAGCCTGTCTATTGTCTCTACATCATCCTGCCACAGAGCCTGTCTATTGTCTCTACATCATCCTGCCACAGAGCCCTCTATTGTCTCTACATCATCCTCCACAGAGCCTGTCTATTGTCTCTACATCATCCTGCCACAGAGCCTGTCTATTGTCTCTACATCATCCTGCCACAGAGCCTGTCTATTGTCTCTACATCATCCTGCCACAGAGCCTGTCTATTGTCTCTACATCATCCTGCCACAGAGCCTGTCTATTGTCTCTACATCATCCTGCCACAGAGCCTGTCTATTGTCTCTACATCATCCTGCCACAGAGCCTGTCTATTGTCTCTACATCATCCTGCCACAGAGCCTGTCTATTGTCTCTATAGAGGATCAGCCAGCCACTTTCTCCCAGCCTGTAGCTGTAACTGTGTCACCTGGTCTGTCAGATATACACTGGCGACCACAGTGGGCAGCTAACTGTCTACAATTCTACACATTTAGCCATTGGGAAAATACCAAAATGTGCACTTTTATAGATAATTTCATGCTACTCTACCCAAACGGCACCTTATCCCTACATAGAACATTACTTTTGATCAGAGCCCTATTGAAACCCTGGCAATGTAGTGCACTATGTAGGGATTAGGGTGCCATAGGGCTCTGTTCAAATGTAGTGCACTATATAGGGAATAAGGTGCCGTTTGGAACTCATCAACATGAAGTTAGTGCTTGTGACTACCTGCATTGATTACAAAGGCAGCCTTTTCTCTCTCTCTCTCTCTCTCTCTCTCTCAGACACACACACACACACACACACACACACACACACTGTTCCTTCCTGTTCATGAACAGTCTCCTTCTAATTATGTTTTGGTCACTATTGTTTTTGGGTGATTGTGTTACCATGGCTGAAAACATAATTTTATATTAGCACAAATGTCTTCCAGCTGAATAAAGCCGGGGCCAAACACCTAGATTATTTTAAGAATTTAATTATATTTGGGGATTAAAGACTAAATAGATAAAGGTTAAATGAAGGCTAAAATAATGTGTTTTATTTGTATTAAGAAAAAGGCTAGTTGAAAGTAACTATGCGATGACTATTCACATTGTTATCCATTGGCATTATGTGACTGAATGGGCGGAGAGATCCAATGGCTGTTGGACCAATGACAGATGAAGGAAGTACAGGAACGTGTTTTCAGTGTTTCTCCAATGCACAATATTCTATTGCAGACCTGTACTGACCCCTGCTGGTGAAATGACTGAACTGCATTTATCTTCTTTCCACTGGCTCTTTATAGGCCAGGGCATACCTTCAGGAAGTAAGGGTTATGAAGGTGCTAAACCACCCCCTGATAAACCCCCTGAAATCATTTGTGAACTAAGCCTGTATTACTAGGCCTGTATTACTAGGCCTGTATTACTAGGCCTGTATTACTAGGCCTGTATTACTCCAGTATGAGTGGAGAAAACGACTCCCCAAAAAAGCTTTGGCATTTATCAATTAGGAACATTATACGGAAAAGTGAGACTGTTTCCACGCATTCAAAACACAAGTAGTTATCTAGTGGAGAAGGTCATATTCATCGTGGGGAAATTGAGGAATTAAAACCCCCTAGAGTTGATGTCCGTGCCCCCCGTGGAAATCTGATTAGCAAATCTAATTGCCTATAACAACTACAAATCTGTCAATTTAAACTATAGATCCCCTGCATCCGCCTGCTGTCAATATCTAATTTCCTGCATCTGCGGTGAAAGGTGACCGAGGTAGAGCTGTGTTTGTCAGACCATGAGACGCCGAAAAATTGGTCTTCTCACAAAATGTGTCTGTTGTCCGAAACTTAGGACCCCTCTATGACCTCCCCTCTATGGAAGGATGAGATCGACGAACACGATGGCATTCTCCATGAAGTCGGTACAGCCGATCTGCCAACTTCTATCTGTAGTGTCCCAACAGTTTGGTCAACAAACTAATATATATATAAATATATATATATATTTTTTTACCATTATTTAACTATTTCAATAGTTATAGGGGCACCTCATCAAAGCCTATTCAAAATATTCTACAGTATGAGTACGCTACAGTATTGCTGTGTGATAGGAGCACCTCATCAAAGCCTATTCAAAATATTCTACAGTATGAGTACGCTACAGTATTGCTGTGTGATAGGAGCACCTCATCAAAGCCTATTCAAAATATTCTACAGTATGAGTACGCTACAGTATTGCTGTGTGATAGGAGCACCTCATCAAAGCCTATTTCATCTCAGAGACAATATCAAGGCAGGAGGTCGACACACAATTACGTATTGATCAATACAAATATTGAACAGCAACGTGTTCAATATGTTCAAAGTGTGGAGCGTTTTACTGCTACTTATAAATGATTCAAATAGACAATCAGTCTTGCAAAGTTAACGAGCAGTGTTTGGCAGGCATGTTTTAAAGTCACTGTAAAAGATTAACACATTCTACCAACACTAGAATCTCCACTTACGGAGAGTTCACATACGGAGAGTTCACATACGGAGAGTTCACATACGGAGAGTTCACATACGGAGAGTTCACATACGGAGAGTTCACTTACGGAGAGAGTTCACTTACGGAGAGTTCACTTACGGAGAGAGTTCACTTACGGAGAGAGTTCACTTACGGAGAGTTCACATACGGAGAGTTCACTTACGGAGAGTTCACTTACGGAGAGTTCACTTACGGAGAGAGTTCACTTACGGAGAGAGTTCAATTACGGAGAGAGTTCACTTACGGAGAGTTCACTTACGGAGAGTTCACATACGGAGAGTTCACTTACGGAGAGTTCACTTACGGAGAGTTCACATACGGAGAGTTCACTTACGGAGAGAGTTCACTTACGGAGAGTTCACTTACGGAGAGAGTTCACTTACGGAGAGAGTTCACTTACGGAGAGTTCACATACGGAGAGTTCACTTACGGAGAGTTCACTTACGGAGAGTTCACTTACGGAGAGAGTTCACTTACGGAGAGTTCACTTACGGAGAGTTCACTTACGGAGAGAGTTCACTTACGGAGAGAGTTCACATACGGAGAGTTCACTTACGGAGAGTTCACTCCGCTGACTTGGCCTGATGACTCTAGTCCACCTGGTTGTGCTGCTGCTCCAGTTTCAACTCTTCTGCCTGCGGCTATGAAACCCAGACCTGTTCACCGGATGTGCTACCTTGTCCCAGACCTGCTGTTTTTGACTCTCTCTCTCTCTCTCTCTCTCTCTCTACCTCACCTGTTATGAATATATTGTAATGTTTTATTGTATTGTAAAAACTGCCTTAATTTTACTGGACCCCAGGAAGAGTAGCTGCTGCCTTGGCAGGAACTAATGGGGTTCCATAATAAACTCCAGGAAGAGTAGCTGCTGCCTTGGCAGGAACTAATGAGGTTCCGTAATAAACCACAGGAAGAGTAGCTGCTGCCTTGGCAGGAACTAATGGGGATCCATATTAAACCCCAGGAAGAGTAGCTGCTGCCTTGACATGAACTAATGGGGATCCATAATAAACCCCAGGAAGAGTAGCTGCTGCCTTGGCCGGAACTAATGGGGATCCATAAGAAACCCCAGGAAGAGTAGCTGCTGCCTTGGCAGGAACTAATGGGGATCCATAATAAACCCCAGGAAGAGTAGCTGCTGCCTTGTCAACAGGAACTAATGGGGAGCCATAAGAAACAACAGGAAGAGTAGCTGCTGCCTTGGCAGGAACTAATGGGGATCCATAATAAACCCCAGGAAGAGTAACTGCTGCCTTGACAGGAACTAATGGGGATCCATAATAAACCCCAGGAAGAGTAGCTGCTGCCTTGACAGGAACTAATGGGGATTCATATTAAACCCCAGGAAGAGTAGCTGCTGCCTTGGCAGGAACTAATGAGGATCAATAATAAACCCCAGGAAGAGTAGCTGCTGCCTTGACAAGAACTAATGGGAATCCATAATAAACTCCAGGAAGAGTAGCTGCTGCCTTGGCAGGAACTAATGGGGATCCATATTAAACCCCAGGAAGAGCAGCTGCTGCCTTGACATGAACTAATGGGGATCCATAATAAACCCAGGAAGAGTAGCTGCTGCCTTGGCAGGAACTAATGGGGATACATAATAAACCCCAGGAAGAGTAGCTGCTGCCTTGGCAGGAACTAATGGGGATCCATAATAAACACCAGGAAGAGTAGCTGCTGCCTTGGCAGGAACTAATGGGGATCAATAATAAACCTCAGGAAGAGTAGCTGCTCCCTTGACAGGAACTAATGGGAATCCACAATAAACCCCAGGAAGAGTAAATGCTGCCTCGGCAACAGGAACTAATGGGGATCCATAATGAACCCCAGGAAGAGTAGCTGCTGCCTTGGCAGGAACTAATGGGGATCCATAATAAACCCCAGGAAGAGTAGCTGCTGCCTTGGCCGGAACTAATGGGGATCCATAAGAAACCCCAGGAAGAGTAGATGCTGCCTTGGCAGGAACTAATGGGGATCCATAATAAACCCCAGGAAGAGTAACTGCTGCCTTGACAGGAACTAATGGGGATCCATAATAAACCCCAGGAAGAGTAGCTGCTGCCTTGACAGGAACTAATGGGGATCCATATTAAACCCAAGGAAGAGTAGCTGCTGCCTTGGCAGGAACTAATGGGGATCCATATTAAACCCCAGGAAGAGTAACTGCTGCCTTGGCAGGAACTAATGAGGATCAATAATAAACCCCAGGAAGAGTAGCTGCTGCCTTGACATGAACTAATGGGGATCCATATTAAACCCCAGGAAGAGTAGCTGCTGCCTTGACATGAACTAATGGGGATCCATATTAAACCCCAGGAAGAGTAACTGCTGCCTTGGCAGGAACTAATGGGGATCCATATTAAACCCCAGGAAGAGTAGCTGCTGCCTTGACATGAACTAATGGGGATCCATAATAAACCCAGGAAGAGTAGCTGCTGCCTTGGCAGGAACTAATGGGGATACATAATAAACCCCAGGAAGAGTAGCTGCTGCCTTGGCAGGAACTAATGGGGATCCATAATAAACACCAGGAAGAGTAGCTGCTGCCTTGGCAGGAACTAATGGGGATCAATAATAAACCTCAGGAAGAGTAGCTGCTCCCTTGACAGGAACTAATGGGAATCCACAATAAACCCCAGGAAGAGTAAATGCTGCCTTGGCAACAGGAACTAATGGGGATCCATAATAAACACCAGGAAGAGTAGCTGCTGCCTTGGCAGGAACTAATGGGGATCAATAATAAACCTCAGGAAGAGTAGCTGCTCCCTTGACAGGAACTAATGGGAATCCACAATAAACCCCAGGAAGAGTAAATGCTGCCTCGGCAACAGGAACTAATGGGGATCCATAATGAACCCCAGGAAGAGTAGCTGCTGCCTTGGCAGGAACTAATGGGGATCCATAATAAACCCCAGGAAGAGTAGCTGCTGCCTTGGCCGGAACTAATGGGGATCCATAAGAAACCCCAGGAAGAGTAGCTGCTGCCTTGGCAGGAACGAATGGGGATCCATAATAAACCCCAGGAAGAGTAACTGCTGCCTTGACAGGAACTAATGGGGATCCATAATAAACCCCAGGAAGAGTAGCTGCTGCCTTGACAAGAACTAATGGGAATCCATAATAAACCCCAGGAAGAGTAGCTGCTGCCTTGGCAGGAACTAATGGGGATCCATATTAAACCCCAGGAAGAGTAGCTGCTGCCTTGACATGAACTAATGGGGATCCATAATAAACCCAGGAAGAGTAGCTGCTGCCTTGGCAGGAACTAATGGGGATACATAATAAACCCCAGGAAGAGTAGCTGCTGCCTTGGCAGGAACTAATGGGGATCCATAATAAACACCAGGAAGAGTAGCTGCTGCCTTGGCAGGAACTAATGGGGATCAATAATAAACCTCAGGAAGAGTAGCTGCTCCCTTGACAGGAACTAATGGGAATCCACAATAAACCCCAGGAAGAGTAAATGCTGCCTTGGCAGGAACTAATGAGGATCAATAATAAACCCCAGGAAGAGTAGCTGCTGCCTTGACAAGAACTAATGGGAATCCATAATAAACCCCAGGAAGAGTAGCTGCTGCCTTGGCAGGAACTAATGGGGATCCATATTAAACCCCAGGAAGAGTAGCTGCTGCCTTGACATGAACTAATGGGGATCCATAATAAACCCAGGAAGAGTAGCTGCTGCCTTGGCAGGAACTAAATTGGATACATAATAAACCCCAGGAAGAGTAGCTGCTGCCTTGGCAGGAACTAATGGTGATCCATAATAAACCCCAGGAAGAGTAACTGCTGCCTTGACAGGAACTAATGGGGATCCATAATAAACCCCAGGAAGAGTAGCTGCTGCCTTGACAGGAACTAATGGGGATCCATATTAAACCCCAGGAAGAGTAGCTGCTGCCTTGGCAGGAACTAATGAGGATCAATAATAAACCCCAGGAAGAGTAGCTGCTGCCTTGACAAGAACTAATGGGAATCCATAATAAACCCCAGGAAGAGTAGCTGCTGCCTTGGCAGGAACTAATGGGGATCCATAATAAACCCCAGGAAGAGTAACTGCTGCCTTGACAGGAACTAATGGGGATCCATAATAAACCCCAGGAAGAGTAGCTGCTGCCTTGGCAGGAACTAATGGGGATCCATAATAAACACCAGGAAGAGTAGCTGCTGCCTTGGCAGGAACTAATGGGGATCAATAATAAACCTCAGGAAGAGTAGCTGCTCCCTTGACAGGAACTAATGGGAATCCACAATAAACCCCAGGAAGAGTAAATGCTGCCTCGGCAACATGAACTAATGGGGATCCATAATGAACCCCAGGAAGAGTAGCTGCTGCCTTGGCAGGAACTAATGGGGATCCATAATAAACCCCAGGAAGAGTAGCTGCTGCCTTGGCCGGAACTAATGGGGATCCATAAGAAACCCCAGGAAGAGTAGCTGCTGCCTTGGCAGGAACTAATGGGGATCCATAATAAACCCCAGGAAGAGTAACTGCTGCCTTGACAGGAACTAATGGGGATCCATAATAAACCCCAGGAAGAGTAGCTGCTGCCTTGACAAGAACTAATGGGAATCCATAATAAACCCCAGGAAGAGTAGCTGCTGCCTTGGCAGGAACTAATGGGGATCCATATTAAACCCCAGGAAGAGTAGCTGCTGCCTTGACATGAACTAATGGGGATCCATAATAAACCCAGGAAGAGTAGCTGCTGCCTTGGCAGGAACTAATGGGGATACATAATAAACCCCAGGAAGAGTAGCTGCTGCCTTGGCAGGAACTAATGGGGATCCATAATAAACACCAGGAAGAGTAGCTGCTGCCTTGGCAGGAACTAATGGGGATCAATAATAAACCTCAGGAAGAGTAGCTGCTCCCTTGACAGGAACTAATGGGAATCCACAATAAACCCCAGGAAGAGTAAATGCTGCCTTGGCAGGAACTAATGAGGATCAATAATAAACCCCAGGAAGAGTAGCTGCTGCCTTGACAAGAACTAATGGGAATCCATAATAAACCCCAGGAAGAGTAGCTGCTGCCTTGGCAGGAACTAATGGGGATCCATATTAAACCCCAGGAAGAGTAGCTGCTGCCTTGACATGAACTAATGGGGATCCATAATAAACCCAGGAAGAGTAGCTGCTGCCTTGGCAGGAACTAAATTGGATACATAATAAACCCCAGGAAGAGTAGCTGCTGCCTTGGCAGGAACTAATGGTGATCCATAATAAACCCCAGGAAGAGTAACTGCTGCCTTGACAGGAACTAATGGGGATCCATAATAAACCCCAGGAAGAGTAGCTGCTGCCTTGACAGGAACTAATGGGGATCCATATTAAACCCCAGGAAGAGTAGCTGCTGCCTTGGCAGGAACTAATGAGGATCAATAATAAACCCCAGGAAGAGTAGCTGCTGCCTTGACAAGAACTAATGGGAATCCATAATAAACCCCAGGAAGAGTAGCTGCTGCCTTGGCAGGAACTAATGGGGATCCATAATAAACCCCAGGAAGAGTAACTGCTGCCTTGACAGGAACTAATGGGGATCCATAATAAACCCCAGGAAGAGTAGCTGCTGCCTTGGCAGGAACTAATGGGGATCCATAATAAACACCAGGAAGAGTAGCTGCTGCCTTGGCAGGAACTAATGGGGATCAATAATAAACCTCAGGAAGAGTAGCTGCTCCCTTGACAGGAACTAATGGGAATCCACAATAAACCCCAGGAAGAGTAAATGCTGCCTCGGCAACATGAACTAATGGGGATCCATAATGAACCCCAGGAAGAGTAGCTGCTGCCTTGGCAGGAACTAATGGGGATCCATAATAAACCCCAGGAAGAGTAGCTGCTGCCTTGGCCGGAACTAATGGGGATCCATAAGAAACCCCAGGAAGAGTAGCTGCTGCCTTGGCAGGAACTAATGGGGATCCATAATAAACCCCAGGAAGAGTAACTGCTGCCTTGACAGGAACTAATGGGGATCCATAATAAACCCCAGGAAGAGTAGCTGCTGCCTTGACAAGAACTAATGGGAATCCATAATAAACCCCAGGAAGAGTAGCTGCTGCCTTGGCAGGAACTAATGGGGATCCATATTAAACCCCAGGAAGAGTAGCTGCTGCCTTGACATGAACTAATGGGGATCCATAATAAACCCAGGAAGAGTAGCTGCTGCCTTGGCAGGAACTAATGGGGATCCATAATAAACCCCAGGAAGAGTAGCTGCTGCCTTGGCAGGAACTAATGGGGATCCATAATAAACACCAGGAAGAGTAGCTGCTGCCTTGGCAGGAACTAATGGGGATCAATAATAAACCTCAGGAAGAGTAGCTGCTGCCTTGACAGGAACTAATGGGAATCCACAATAAACCCCAGGAAGAGTAAATGCTGCCTTGGCAGGAACTAATGAGGATCAATAATAAACCCCAGGAAGAGTAGCTGCTGCCTTGACAAGAACTAATGGGAATCCATAATAAACCCCAGGAAGAGTAGCTGCTGCCTTGGCAGGAACTAATGGGGATCCATATTAAACCCCAGGAAGAGTAGCTGCTGCCTTGACATGAACTAATGGGGATCCATAATAAACCCAGGAAGAGTAGCTGCTGCCTTGGCAGGAACTAAATTGGATACATAATAAACCCCAGGAAGAGTAGCTGCTGCCTTGGCAGGAACTAATGGTGATCCATAATAAACCCCAGGAAGAGTAACTGCTGCCTTGACAGGAACTAATGGGGATCCATAATAAACCCCAGGAAGAGTAGCTGCTGCCTTGACAGGAACTAATGGGGATCCATATTAAACCCCAGGAAGAGTAGCTGCTGCCTTGGCAGGAACTAATGAGGATCAATAATAAACCCCAGGAAGAGTAGCTGCTGCCTTGACAAGAACTAATGGGAATCCATAATAAACCCCAGGAAGAGTAGCTGCTGCCTTGGCAGGAACTAATGGGGATCCATAATAAACCCCAGGAAGAGTAACTGCTGCCTTGACAGGAACTAATGGGGATCCATAATAAACCCCAGGAAGAGTAGCTGCTGCCTTGGCAGGAACTAATGGGGATCCATAATAAACACCAGGAAGAGTAGCTGCTGCCTTGGCAGGAACTAATGGGGATCAATAATAAACCTCAGGAAGAGTAGCTGCTCCCTTGACAGGAACTAATGGGAATCCACAATAAACCCCAGGAAGAGTAAATGCTGCCTCGGCAACATGAACTAATGGGGATCCATAATGAACCCCAGGAAGAGTAGCTGCTGCCTTGGCAGGAACTAATGGGGATCCATAATAAACCCCAGGAAGAGTAGCTGCTGCCTTGGCCGGAACTAATGGGGATCCATAAGAAACCCCAGGAAGAGTAGCTGCTGCCTTGGCAGGAACTAATGGGGATCCATAATAAACCCCAGGAAGAGTAACTGCTGCCTTGACAGGAACTAATGGGGATCCATAATAAACCCCAGGAAGAGTAGCTGCTGCCTTGACAGGAACTAATGGGGATCCATATTAAACCCAAGGAAGAGTAGCTGCTGCCTTGGCAGGAACTAATGAGGATCAATAATAAACCCCAGGAAGAGTATCTGCTGCCTTGGCAGGAACTAATGGGGATCCATAATAAACCCCAGGAAGAGTAGCTGCTGCCTTGTCAACAGGAACTAATGGGGAGCCATAAGAAACAACAGGAAGAGTAGCTGCTGCCTTGGCAGGAACTAATGGGGATCCATAATAAACCCCAGGAAGAGTAACTGCTGCCTTGACAGGAACTAATGGGGATCCATAATAAACCCCAGGAAGAGTAGCTGCTGCCTTGACAGGAACTAATGGGGATTCATATTAAACCCCAGGAAGAGTAGCTGCTGCCTTGGCAGGAACTAATGGGGATCCATATTAAACCCCAGGAAGAGTAGCTGCTGCCTTGACATGAACTAATGGGGATCCATAATAAACCCAGGAAGAGTAGCTGCTGCCTTGGCAGGAACTAATGGGGATACATAATAAACCCCAAGAAGAGTAGCTGCTGCCTTGGCAGGAACTAATGGGGATCCATAATAAACACCAGGAAGAGTAGCTGCTGCCTTGGCAGGAACTAATGGGGATCAATAATAAACCTCAGGAAGAGTAGCTGCTCCCTTGACAGGAACTAATGGGAATCCACAATAAACCCCAGGAAGAGTAAATGCTGCCTCGGCAACAGGAACTAATGGGGATCCATAATGAACCCCAGGAAGAGTAGCTGCTGCCTTGGCAGGAACTAATGGGGATCCATAATAAACCCCAGGAAGAGTAGCTGCTGCCTTGGCCGGAACTAATGGGGATCCATAAGAAACCCCAGGAAGAGTAGCTGCTGCCTTGGCAGGAACTAATGGGGATCCATAATAAACCCCAGGAAGAGTAACTGCTGCCTTGACAGGAACTAATGGGGATCCATAATAAACCCCAGGAAGAGTAGCTGCTGCCTTGACAGGAACTAATGGGGATCCATATTAAACCCAAGGAAGATTAGCTGCTGCCTTGGCAGGAACTAATGGGGATCCATATTAAACCCCAGGAAGAGTAACTGCTGCCTTGGCAGGAACTAATGAGGATCAATAATAAACCCCAGGAAGAGTAGCTGCTGCCTTGACATGAACTAATGGGGATCCATATTAAACCCCAGGAAGAGTAGCTGCTGCCTTGACATGAACTAATGGGGATCCATATTAAACCCCAGGAAGAGTAACTGCTGCCTTGGCAGGAACTAATGGGGATCCATATTAAACCCCAGGAAGAGTAGCTGCTGCCTTGACATGAACTAATGGGGATCCATAATAAACCCAGGAAGAGTAGCTGCTGCCTTGGCAGGAACTAATGGGGATACATAATAAACCCCAGGAAGAGTAGCTGCTGCCTTGGCAGGAACTAATGGGGATCCATATTAAACCCCAGGAAGAGTAGCTGCTGCCTTGACATGAACTAATGGGGATCCATAATAAACCCAGGAAGAGTAGCTGCTGCCTTGGCAGGAACTAATGGGGATACATAATAAACCCCAGGAAGAGTAGCTGCTGCCTTGGCAGGAACTAATGGGGATCCATAATAAACACCAGGAAGAGTAGCTGCTGCCTTGGCAGGAACTAATGGGGATCAATAATAAACCTCAGGAAGAGTAGCTGCTCCCTTGACAGGAACTAATGGGAATCCACAATAAACCCCAGGAAGAGTAAATGCTGCCTTGGCAGGAACTAATGAGGATCAATAATAAACCCCAGGAAGAGTAGCTGCTGCCTTGACAAGAACTAATGGGAATCCATAATAAACCCCAGGAAGAGTAGCTGCTGCCTTGGCAGGAACTAATGGGGATCCATATTAAACCCCAGGAAGAGTAGCTGCTGCCTTGACATGAACTAATGGGGATCCATAATAAACCCAGGAAGAGTAGCTGCTGCCTTGGCAGGAACTAAATTGGATACATAATAAACCCCAGGAAGAGTAGCTGCTGCCTTGGCAGGAACTAATGGTGATCCATAATAAACCCCAGGAAGAGTAACTGCTGCCTTGACAGGAACTAATGGGGATCCATAATAAACCCCAGGAAGAGTAGCTGCTGCCTTGACAGGAACTAATGGGGATCCATATTAAACCCCAGTAAGAGTAGCTGCTGCCTTGGCAGGAACTAATGAGGATCAATAATAAACCCCAGGAAGAGTAGCTGCTGCCTTGACAAGAACTAATGGGAATCCATAATAAACCCCAGGAAGAGTAGCTGCTGCCTTGGCAGGAACTAATGGGGATCCATAATAAACCCCAGGAAGAGTAACTGCTGCCTTGACAGGAACTAATGGGGATCCATAATAAACCCCAGGAAGAGTAGCTGCTGCCTTGGCAGGAACTAATGGGGATCCATAATAAACACCAGGAAGAGTAGCTGCTGCCTTGGCAGGAACTAATGGGGATCAATAATAAACCTCAGGAAGAGTAGCTGCTCCCTTGACAGGAACTAATGGGAATCCACAATAAACCCCAGGAAGAGTAAATGCTGCCTCGGCAACATGAACTAATGGGGATCCATAATGAACCCCAGGAAGAGTAGCTGCTGCCTTGGCAGGAACTAATGGGGATCCATAATAAACCCCAGGAAGAGTAGCTGCTGCCTTGGCAGGAACTAATGGGGATCCATAAGAAACCCCAGGAAGAGTAGCTGCTGCCTTGGCAGGAACTAATGGGGATCCATAATAAACCCCAGGAAGAGTAACTGCTGCCTTGACAGGAACTAATGGGGATCCATAATAAACCCCAGGAAGAGTAGCTGCTGCCTTGACAGGAACTAATGGGGATCCATATTAAACCCAAGGAAGAGTAGCTGCTGCCTTGGCAGGAACTAATGAGGATCAATAATAAACCCCAGGAAGAGTATCTGCTGCCTTGGCAGGAACTAATGGGGATCCATAATAAACCCCAGGAAGAGTAGCTGCTGCCTTGTCAACAGGAACTAATGGGGAGCCATAAGAAACAACAGGAAGAGTAGCTGCTGCCTTGGCAGGAACTAATGGGGGTCCATAATAAACCCCAGGAAGAGTAACTGCTGCCTTGACAGGAACTAATGGGGATCCATAATAAACCCCAGGAAGAGTAGCTGCTGCCTTGACAGGAACTAATGGGGATTCATATTAAACCCCAGGAAGAGTAGCTGCTGCCTTGGCAGGAACTAATGGGGATCCATATTAAACCCCAGGAAGAGTAGCTGCTGCCTTGACATGAACTAATGGGGATCCATAATAAACCCAGGAAGAGTAGCTGCTGCCTTGGCAGGAACTAATGGGGATACATAATAAACCCCAGGAAGAGTAGCTGCTGCCTTGGCAGGAACTAATGGGGATCCATAATAAACACCAGGAAGAGTAGCTGCTGCCTTGGCAGGAACTAATGGGGATCAATAATAAACCTCAGGAAGAGTAGCTGCTCCCTTGACAGGAACTAATGGGAATCCACAATAAACCCCAGGAAGAGTAAATGCTGCCTCGGCAACAGGAACTAATGGGGATCCATAATGAACCCCAGGAAGAGTAGCTGCTGCCTTGGCAGGAACTAATGGGGATCCATAATAAACCCCAGGAAGAGTAGCTGCTGCCTTGGCCGGAACTAATGGGGATCCATAAGAAACCCCAGGAAGAGTAGATGCTGCCTTGGCAGGAACTAATGGGGATCCATAATAAACCCCAGGAAGAGTAACTGCTGCCTTGACAGGAACTAATGGGGATCCATAATAAACCCCAGGAAGAGTAGCTGCTGCCTTGACAGGAACTAATGGGGATCCATATTAAACCCAAGGAAGAGTAGCTGCTGCCTTGGCAGGAACTAATGGGGATCCATATTAAACCCCAGGAAGAGTAACTGCTGCCTTGGCAGGAACTAATGAGGATCAATAATAAACCCCAGGAAGAGTAGCTGCTGCCTTGACATGAACTAATGGGGATCCATATTAAACCCCAGGAAGAGTAGCTGCTGCCTTGACATGAACTAATGGGGATCCATATTAAACCCCAGGAAGAGTAACTGCTGCCTTGGCAGGAACTAATGGGGATCCATATTAAACCCCAGGAAGAGTAGTGCTGCCTTGACATGAACTAATGGGGATCCATAATAAACCCAGGAAGAGTAGCTGCTGCCTTGGCAGGAACTAATGGGGATACATAATAAACCCCAGGAAGAGTAGCTGCTGCCTTGGCAGGAACTAATGGGGATCCATAATAAACACCAGGAAGAGTAGCTGCTGCCTTGGCAGGAACTAATGGGGATCAATAATAAACCTCAGGAAGAGTAGCTGCTCCCTTGACAGGAACTAATGGGAATCCACAATAAACCCCAGGAAGAGTAAATGCTGCCTTGGCAACAGGAACTAATGGGGATCCATAATAAACACCAGGAAGAGTAGCTGCTGCCTTGGCAGGAACTAATGGGGATCAATAATAAACCTCAGGAAGAGTAGCTGCTCCCTTGACAGGAACTAATGGGAATCCACAATAAACCCCAGGAAGAGTAAATGCTGCCTCGGCAACATGAACTAATGGGGATCCATAATGAACCCCAGGAAGAGTAGCTGCTGCCTTGGCAGGAACTAATGGGGATCCATAATAAACCCCAGGAAGAGTAGCTGCTGCCTTGGCCGGAACTAATGGGGATCCATAAGAAACCCCAGGAAGAGTAGCTGCTGCCTTGGCAGGAACGAATGGGGATCCATAATAAACCCCAGGAAGAGTAACTGCTGCCTTGACAGGAACTAATGGGGATCCATAATAAACCCCAGGAAGAGTAGCTGCTGCCTTGACAAGAACTAATGGGAATCCATAATAAACCCCAGGAAGAGTAGCTGCTGCCTTGGCAGGAACTAATGGGGATCCATATTAAACCCCAGGAAGAGTAGCTGCTGCCTTGACATGAACTAATGGGGATCCATAATAAACCCAGGAAGAGTAGCTGCTGCCTTGGCAGGAACTAATGGGGATACATAATAAACCCCAGGAAGAGTAGCTGCTGCCTTGGCAGGAACTAATGGGGATCCATAATAAACACCAGGAAGAGTAGCTGCTGCCTTGGCAGGAACTAATGGGGATCAATAATAAACCTCAGGAAGAGTAGCTGCTCCCTTGACAGGAACTAATGGGAATCCACAATAAACCCCAGGAAGAGTAAATGCTGCCTTGGCAGGAACTAATGAGGATCAATAATAAACCCCAGGAAGAGTAGCTGCTGCCTTGACAAGAACTAATGGGAATCCATAATAAACCCCAGGAAGAGTAGCTGCTGCCTTGGCAGGAACTAATGGGGATCCATATTAAACCCCAGGAAGAGTAGCTGCTGCCTTGACATGAACTAATGGGGATCCATAATAAACCCAGGAAGAGTAGCTGCTGCCTTGGCAGGAACTAAATTGGATACATAATAAACCCCAGGAAGAGTAGCTGCTGCCTTGGCAGGAACTAATGGTGATCCATAATAAACCCCAGGAAGAGTAACTGCTGCCTTGACAGGAACTAATGGGGATCCATAATAAACCCCAGGAAGAGTAGCTGCTGCCTTGACAGGAACTAATGGGGATCCATATTAAACCCCAGGAAGAGTAGCTGCTGCCTTGGCAGGAACTAATGAGGATCAATAATAAACCCCAGGAAGAGTAGCTGCTGCCTTGACAAGAACTAATGGGAATCCATAATAAACCCCAGGAAGAGTAGCTGCTGCCTTGGCAGGAACTAATGGGGATCCATAATAAACCCCAGGAAGAGTAACTGCTGCCTTGACAGGAACTAATGGGGATCCATAATAAACCCCAGGAAGAGTAGCTGCTGCCTTGGCAGGAACTAATGGGGATCCATAATAAACACCAGGAAGAGTAGCTGCTGCCTTGGCAGGAACTAATGGGGATCAATAATAAACCTCAGGAAGAGTAGCTGCTCCCTTGACAGGAACTAATGGGAATCCACAATAAACCCCAGGAAGAGTAAATGCTGCCTCGGCAACATGAACTAATGGGGATCCATAATGAACCCCAGGAAGAGTAGCTGCTGCCTTGGCAGGAACTAATGGGGATCCATAATAAACCCCAGGAAGAGTAGCTGCTGCCTTGGCAGGAACTAATGGGGATCCATAATAAACCCCAGGAAGAGTAACTGCTGCCTTGACAGGAACTAATGGGGATCCATAATAAACCCCAGGAAGAGTAGCTGCTGCCTTGACAGGAACTAATGGGGATCCATATTAAACCCAAGGAAGAGTAGCTGCTGCCTTGGCAGGAACTAATGAGGATCAATAATAAACCCCAGGAAGAGTAGCTGCTGCCTTGACAAGAACTAATGGGAATCCATAATAAACCCCAGGAAGAGTAGCTGCTGCCTTGGCAGGAACTAATGGGGATCCATATTAAACCCCAGGAAGAGTAGCTGCTGCCTTGACATGAACTAATGGGGATCCATAATAAACCCAGGAAGAGTAGCTGCTGCCTTGGCAGGAACTAATGGGGATACATAATAAACCCCATGAAGAGTAGCTGCTGTCTTGGCAGGAACTAATGGGGATCCATAATAAACACCAGGAAGAGTAGCTGCTGCCTTGGCAGGAACTAATGGGGATCAATAATAAACCTCAGGAAGAGTAGCTGCTCCCTTGACAGGAACTAATGGGAATCCACAATAAACCCCAGGAAGAGTAAATGCTGCCTTGGCAACAGGAACTAATGGGGATCCATAATAAACACCAGGAAGAGTAGCTGCTGCCTTGGCAGGAACTAATGGGGATCAATAATAAACCTCAGGAAGAGTAGCTGCTCCCTTGACAGGAACTAATGGGAATCCACAATAAACCCCAGGAAGAGTAAATGCTGCCTCGGCAACAGGAACTAATGGGGATCCATAATGAACCCCAGGAAGAGTAGCTGCTGCCTTGGCAGGAACTAATGGGGATCCATAATAAACCCCAGGAAGAGTAGCTGCTGCCTTGGCCGGAACTAATGGGTATCCATAAGAAACCCCAGGAAGAGTAGCTGCTGCCTTGGCAGGAACGAATGGGGATCCATAATAAACCCCAGGAAGAGTAACTGCTGCCTTGACAGGAACTAATGGGGATCCATAATAAACCCCAGGAAGAGTAGCTGCTGCCTTGACAGGAACTAATGGGGATCCATATTAAACCCAAGGAAGAGTAGCTGCTGCCTTGGCAGGAACTAATGAGGATCAATAATAAACCCCAGGAAGAGTAGCTGCTGCCTTGACAAGAACTAATGGGAATCCATAATAAACCCCAGGAAGAGTAGCTGCTGCCTTGGCAGGAACTAATGGGGATCCATATTAAACCCCAGGAAGAGTAGCTGCTGCCTTGACATGAACTAATGGGGATCCATAATAAACCCAGGAAGAGTAGCTGCTGCCTTGGCAGGAACTAAATTGGATACATAATAAACCCCAGGAAGAGTAGCTGCTGCCTTGCCAGGAACTAATGGGGATCCATAATAAACACCAGGAAGAGTAGCTGCTGCTTTGGCAGGAACTAATGGGGATCAATAATAAACCTCAGGAAGAGTAGCTGCTCCCTTGACAGGAACTAATGGGAATCCACAATAAACCCCAGGAAGAGTAAATGCTGCTTTGGCAACAGGAACTAATGGGGATCCATAATGAACCCCAGGAAGAGTAGCTGCTGCCTTGGCAGGAACTAATGGGGATCAATAATAAACCTCAGGAAGAGTAGCTGCTCCCTTGACAGGAACTAATGGGAATCCACAATAAACCCCAGGAAGAGTAAATGCTGCCTCGGCAACATGAACTAATGGGGATCCATAATGAACCCCAGGAAGAGTAGCTGCTGCCTTGGCAGGAACTAATGGGGATCCATAATAAACCCCAGGAAGAGTAGCTGCTGCCTTGGCAGGAACTAATGGGGATCCATAATAAACCCCAGGAAGAGTAACTGCTGCCTTGACAGGAACTAATGGGGATCCATAATAAACCCCAGGAAGAGTAGCTGCTGCCTTGACAGGAACTAATGGGGATCCATATTAAACTCCAGGAAGAGTAGCTGCTGCCTTGGCAGGAACTAATGAGGATCAATAATAAACCCCAGGAAGAGTAGCTGCTGCCTTGACAAGAACTAATGGGAATCCATAATAAACCCCAGGAAGAGTAGCTGCTGCCTTGGCAGGAACTAATGGGGATCCATATTAAACCCCAGGAAGAGTAGCTGCTGCCTTGACATGAACTAATGGGGATCCATAATAAACCCAGGAAGAGTAGCTGCTGCCTTGGCAGGAACTAATGGGGATACATAATAAACCCCATGAAGAGTAGCTGCTGCCTTGGCAGGAACTAATGGGGATCCATAATAAACACCAGGAAGAGTAGCTGCTGCCTTGGCAGGAACTAATGGGGATCAATAATAAACCTCAGGAAGAGTAGCTGCTCCCTTGACAGGAACTAATGGGAATCCACAATAAACCCCAGGAAGAGTAAATGCTGCCTTGGCAACAGGAACTAATGGGGATCCATAATAAACACCAGGAAGAGTAGCTGCTGCCTTGGCAGGAACTAATGGGGATCAATAATAAACCTCAGGAAGAGTAGCTGCTCCCTTGACAGGAACTAATGGGAATCCACAATAAACCCCAGGAAGAGTAAATGCTGCCTTGGCAACAGGAACTAATGGGGATCCATAATGATTAATGGGGATCCATAATAAACCCCAGGAAGAGTAGCTGCTGCCTTGGCCGGAACTAATGGGGATCCATAAGAAACCCCAGGAAGAGTAGCTGCTGCCTTGGCAGGAACAGAATGGGGATCCATAATAAACCCCAGGAAGAGTAACTGCTGCCTTGACAGGAACTAATGGGATCCATAATAAACCCCAGGAAGAGTAGCTGCTGCCTTGACAGGAACTAATGGGGATCCATATTAAACCCAAGGAAGAGTAGCTGCTGCCTTGGCAGGAACTAATGAGGATCAATAATAAACCCCAGGAAGAGTAGCTGCTGCCTTGACAAGAACTAATGGGAATCCATAATAAACCCCAGGAAGAGTAGCTGCTGCCTTGGCAGGAACTAATGGGGATCCATATTAAACCCCAGGAAGAGTAGCTGCTGCCTTGACATGAACTAATGGGGATCCATAATAAACCCAGGAAGAGTAGCTGCTGCCTTGGCAGGAACTAAATTGGATACATAATAAACCCCAGGAAGAGTAGCTGCTGCCTTGGCAGGAACTAATGGGGATCCATAATAAACACCAGGAAGAGTAGCTGCTGCTTTGGCAGGAACTAATGGGGATCAATAATAAACCTCAGGAAGAGTAGCTGCTCCCTTGACAGGAACTAATGGGAATCCACAATAAACCCCAGGAAGAGTAAATGCTGCTTTGGCAACAGGAACTAATGGGGATCCATAATGAACCCCAGGAAGAGTAGCTGCTGCCTTGGCAGGAACTAATGGGGATCCATAATAAACCCCAGGAAGAGTAGCTGCTGCCTTGGCCGGAACTAATGGGGATCCATAAGAAACCCCAGGAAGTGTAGCTGCTGCCTTGGCAGGAACTAATGGGGATCCACAATAAACCCCAGGAAGAGAAGCTGCTGCCTTGGCAACAGGAACTAATGGGGATCCATAATAAACCCTAGGAAGAGTAGCTGCTGCCTTGGCAGGAACTAGTGGGGATCCATAATACATACTAATTCAAATACCTGCTGTCTCGACCTCTGAATTCTCGGCTATGAAAAGCCATTTCCTGAGGTGCTTAAATGTTGTACCTCCTACAACCACTGTGGTTATTATTTGACCCTGCTGGTCATCAATGAACATTTGAACACCATTTTAGATCCACAGTGCCCTCTGACCTCCCCTGTCTCAGCCTCCGGTATCTGTGCTGCAATAGTCTATGTGCCGTGGGGGGGGGGTACAACCCTGATGGTCATCTATGAACGTTTCAACATCTTGAAGAACGATCTGGCCATAATGGCCACGTACTGTTATAATCTCCACCTGGCACAGCCAGAAGAGGACTGGCCACCCCTCAGAGCCTGGTTCCTCTCTACCCGGCACAGCCAGAAGAGGACTGGCCACCCCTCAGAGCCTGGTTCCTCTCTACCCGGCACAGCCAGAAGAGGACTGGCCACCCCTCAGATCCTGGTTCCTCTCTACCCGGCACAGCCAGAAGAGGACTGGACTCAGATCCTGGTTCCTCTCTAGATTTCTTCCCAGATTCCTGCCTTTCCATGGAGTTTTTCCTAGCCACAGTGCTTCTACACCTGCTTTTCTTGCTGTTTGGTGTTTTAGGCTGTGTTTCTGTATAAAGCACTTTCAGCTGATGTAAAAACGGCTTCATAAATACATTGGATTTCATTATTGTTGGCAATGAAACTGTGGCTTGGTTCCTTGGCCTGATCTAGCTACATACGCTGTGAATCTAAAGCAGCATTTTGCATTGATAACCAAATAAAATTTCAACGACTGTTTAAACAATAAACCAAACAAGATTAGGAACCGCCCAAGTAATAACTGAAACAGCCTTGTTCTCTGTGATATAATGACGTTTCTGTTTTTAGCTGAAATAGGAGAGTGAACACATTGAAGCAGCATATGACATTTGGGTAATGTTGTAACAGCGGCAATTATGAGAATATTTGCAATGGCAAATATTTAACTATGAATTTTATTATTTCACATGGAAATTTGGGAAGATAAATGTAAAAAGTTATTTAACTAGGCAAGTCAGTTAAGAACAAATTCTTTTTTACAATGACAGCTTACCGGTGAACAGGTTAACTGCCTTGTTCAGGGGCAGAACAACAGATTTTTACCTTGTCAGCTTGGGGATTTAATACAGCAACCTTTTGGTTTTTGGCCCAACATGCTGACCACTAG
This sequence comes from Oncorhynchus nerka, assembly GCF_034236695.1. Classification (NCBI taxonomy): domain Eukaryota; kingdom Metazoa; phylum Chordata; class Actinopteri; order Salmoniformes; family Salmonidae; genus Oncorhynchus; species Oncorhynchus nerka. The sequence continues at coordinate 6,797,189 of NC_088401.1, read as the reverse complement.
GCTACCTGCCACCCCCCAAAAATGACTAGCTAGATAGCTATGTTATTAGCCAGGCTAAAGCCAGAGCTATTGCCCCCTTGTGAATGGGAGTCTAGGAAACACAGACTGGCAGGAGTTGTGACAAAGTGAGAGAGTCTTCAATTTTACACAGATATTCGATACACATTTTAAAATATATTAGAAATATAGAGTTAATTTTTTCCTATCATGATGGAATGGTCAGCAACCCTGTATCCTAGACACACACCTGAGAGACCCACAAACTAAGGAGATTCTGTTTTAGAGGACTACTTCAAGTATCCTACGCAGCCATGACAGAAAGATTAACACGGTCGGAGACCCACTAAAGCAGCCTACTCATTCAAGGGTTTTTCTATATTTTTACTATTTCCTACATTGTAGAATAATAGTGAAGACATCACAACTATGAAATAACACCTATGGAATCATGTAGTTACCAAAAAAGTGTCAAAATATATATTATATTTGAGATTCTTCAAAGAAGCCATCCTTTTCCTTGATGACAGCTTTGCACACGCTTGGCATTCTCTCAACCAGCTTCATGAGGTAGTCACCTGGAGTGCCTTTTTACAGTTAATCTCTGGAATGTTCTTAATTCTTAATGCATTTCAGCCAATCAGTTGTGTTGTGACAAGGTAGGGGTGGTATACAGAAGATAGTCCTATTTGGTAAAAGACCAAGTCCATATTATGGCAACAACAGGTGAAATAAGCAAAGAGAAACGACAGTCCATCATTACTTTAAGACAGGAAGGTCAGTCAATCCTCAATATTTCAAGAACTTGTACATTTTCTTTAATAAGTGCAGTTGCAAAAACCATCAATCGCTATGATGAAACTGGCTCTCATGAGGACTGCCACAGGAAAGGAAGACTCAGAGTTGTCTCTGCTGCAGAGGATAAGTTCATTAGTGTTATCAGCCTCAGAAATCAGCAATTAACTGAACCTCCGATTGCAGCCCAACTAAATGCTTCACAGAGTTCTAGTAACAGATACATCTCAACATCAACTGTTCAGAGGAGACTGCTTGAAACAGGCCTTCATGGTTTGGTTCCAACCGCCGTGTCTTTGTGAGACACAGAGTGGGTAAACGGATGCTCTCCGCATGTGTGGTTCCCACCGTGAAGCATGGAAGAAGAGGTGTGATGGCGTGGGGGTGCTTTTGTTGGTGACACTGTTATTGATGTATTTAGAATTCAAGGGACACTTAACAAGCATGGCTACCACAGCATTCTGCAGTGATATGCCATCACATCTGGTTTGTGCTTAGTGGGACTATAATTTGTTTTTCAACAGGACAATGACCCAAAAAACACCTCTTGGTTGTGTAAGGGTTATTTGACCAAGAAGGAGAGTGCTGCATCAGATGTTCCGACCTCAACCAAATTGAGATGGTTTGAGTTGAGTTGGACTGCAGAGTGAAGGAAAAGCAGCCCAAATATGTGGGAACTCATTCAAGACTGTTGGAAAAGCATTCCAGGTGAAGCTGGTTGAGAGAATGCCAATAGTGAGCAAAGATGTCATCAAGGCAAAGGGTGGCTACTTTGTTAAACACTTTTTTTGGTTACTACCTGATTCCATATGTGTTATTTCATAGTTTTGATGTCTTCACTATTATTTTACGATGTAGAAAACAACAGTTCTGAGGAGTATTTCTGTCTGTAATAAAACGTATTATCATTGGTTGGGCCTGGCTCCCCAGTGGGTGGACCAGTCATGGTGAAATCCATAGATTAGGTCCTAATGAATATATTTCAATTGACTGATTTCCTTCTATGATCTGTAACTCAGTAAAATCTTTGAAATTGTTGCATGTTGCATTTATATTTTTGTTCGGTATATTTCAAAACAGTGTTTCGATATTGGAAGAATTTCTATAGAAAGTACACATAGAATAACGAGATACATGCAACTTTAACTTAATTATTCAAATTGGTGGATTCGGCTATTTTAGCCACACCCATTGCTGACAGTTATATAAAATTGAGCACACAGCCATGCAATCTCCATAGACAAAAAAATTCAGTAAAATGGCCTAACTGAAGAGCTCAGTGACTTTCAACATGGCACCATCATAGGATGCCACCTTTCCAACAAGTCAGTTTGTCAAATTTTGAGCCAAGCTAGAGCAACTGCTATTGTGAAATGGCTAAATCTAGGAGCCACAATGGCTCAGCCGCAAAGTGGTAGGCCACACAAGCACACCTTTGGGATCTATTGGAAAGCTGAGGCCTAATCACCCAACATCAGTGCCCGACCTCTCTAATGCTCTTGTGGCTGAACTGAAGCAAGCCCCCGCAGCAAAGTTCCAACATCTAGTAAAAAGCCTGCCCGGAAGAGTGGAGGCTGTTATAGCAGCAAAGGTGGCACCAATGCCATATTAATGCCCATGATTTTGGAATGAGATGTTTGACAAGCAGGTGTCCACATAATTTGATCATGTAGTGTATCTGCTAAATGTATTTCTTGACCAGTTGTCTGGGATGTTCATCACTTGCTGAAATGGACTTCTTCCCTTCTCTCACTTCCTTGGCTGCTCTCTCAATAACCTGGTTTTCCTTTTCTACATGATTATGTCTGCTCTGTAACAAACATTCATCTGCACATTGCAAAAATACTATGCATAAAATTTAAAAAATGAGGTCATCATTTGTATTGGGCATGGTGGCCATCGGTTCAACTTACCCCAAGGAAAACACATTACTATATTGACCAACATAGCTTCAAGGATGCACTTTGTAAAACAATCTACTTTGGTTTAGATATGAGCATCGTGGCAGAATTCACTAATTTGACTTTGTGAAAATCTGTTGTTTTGTGAACCTCACTTGATTACCACTTTTTCCCAGGTGGTTTCTTCCTTCACAGATTACATGAAATGATGACCTTTTCCTAAACATTTGGTCAAATTATGAATTGTATGTGTCCTTACCCCACTCTCCCCTACTAGACTAAGCGACTCAACCTACTCCACTCAACCCTAGAATTCTAGAATTTTAATCTATTCTAGAACTCTAGAATAGAGACTCATCTTATCCTACTCTCCCCTACTAGACTACAACGTGAGATACAAAACACAACACCTCTGTCACCTCTGTCAGTCATTGATGGTTCCCTTTGTGGAGTATGGACTACAGGTGGACAGGAAATTTCCGCCTGCCTGAGTGTTCTCCTGCCACCACAAGATGGAGTTGTTATTGCAGTGTGGAAGCCACCCTGCTCCAGCTTGTAAAAATAACAGTGCTCTTAAATACATGTACCTTGGGTGACTAGCAAGTCTTTTAATGTTTTAAACTTTTCATCCACTTTGGGCTGGATGCATCAATGTGTACTTCATATATGCTTAATCTATAAGCAGAAAAACTGTCTTGCATCAATTAGCCACGAAATCCCTAGTTTGAAGGCAACTGTTTTCTCTACATTTACCTTCACGTGGGGCCAACCCGAGTAGCAAATTGAGTTTGAACCAATGAGCTTCAGCCCTTCGCCATTTGAGTGACAGCTAGCAAGACACACACAGTAGAGAGAGTAGAGAGAGAGAAATCAGTCTACTTGAACAAAGCAAAACTCAATCGTGAGGCATCAAAGCAAAAGGAACTGAGTAATATTAAGAAATGCTATAGATGGAAGGAATGTAGTGTGGAAACCTACCAAAAAACAATTAGGCAACAACAAATTCATATCCCTTTTAGACAACTTCCTGAACAAAACGTTCCACTATAATAGTGAAGGTGTGAACTTGGCAGTAGAAAACCTAAACAGTATATTTGACCTCTCAGCTTCCCTATCAAATCTAAACATTCAAACAGAAAACCAAAGAAAATAAACAACAACGACAAATGGTTTTGATGAAGAATGCAAAAAACCGAAGTAAGAAATTGAGAAACCTGTCCAACCAAAAACATAGAGACCCAGAAAACCTGAGTCTACACCTTCACTATGGTGAATCACTACAACTATAAAGACCCAGAAGACCTGAGTCTACGCCTTCACTATGGTGAATCACTACAACTATAAAGACCCAGAAGACCTGAGTCTACGCCTTCACTATGGTGAATCACTACAACTATAAAGACCCAGAAGACCTGAGTCTACGCCTTCACTATGGTGAATCACTACAACTATAAAGACCCAGAAGACCTGAGTCTACGCCTTCACTATGGTGAATCACTACAACTATAAAGACCCAGAAGACCTGAGTCTACGCCTTCACTATGGTGAATCACTACAACTATAAAGAAAAAGAGGGAACAGGACGTCAGAAATCAGCTCAATGTGATTGAAGAATCCATAGATTCTAACCACTTCTGGGGAAATTGGAATTCACAAAACAAACAACAACATTTTGGAGTGGCCATCACAAAGCCCTGACCTCAATCCCATAGAACATTTGTGGGCAGAACTGAAAAAGCGTGTCAAACAACTATTGTGGGAAGCCTGTGGAAGGCTACCCAAAACGTTTGACCCAAGTTAAACAATTTAAAGGCAATGCTACCAAATACTAATTTAGTGTATGTAAACTTCTAACCCACTGGGAATGTGATGAAAGAAACAAAAGTTTAAATAAATCATTCTCTCTACTATTATTCTGACATTTCACATTCTTAAAATAAAGTGGTGATCCTAACTGCCTTTAGACAGAGAATATTTACTAGGATTAAATGTCAGGAACTGTGAAAAACTGGGTTTAAATGTATTTGGCTAAGGTGTATGTAAACTTCCAACTTCAACTGTACATTATCAAATACAAAATCTTAGAATAAACTATTAAAGACTATTAAAGTCCGTCGTTAATGGTAGAATGACCGGACCAAGGTGCAGTGTGGGAAGCGGACCAAGGTGCAGCGTGGGAAGCGGACCAAGGTGCAGCGTGGGAAGCGGACCAAGGTGCAGCGTGGGAACCGGACCAAGGTGCAGCGTGGGAAGCGGACCAAGGTGCAGCGTGGGAAGCGGACCAAGGTGTAGCGTGGGAAGCGGACCAAGGTGCAGCGTGGGAAGCGGACAAAGGTGCAGCGAGGGAAGCGTACATTTTATTTATTAAATGTTCCTACCAAAAAAACAATAAACAATAGAACGAACGTAAAGCTTCGGAGTGCAACACATGTAGCAAACAAATCCCAAGATCCCACAACCTAAATGTGGGAAAAAGGGCTGCCTAAGTAGGATCCCCAATCAGAGACAATGATAGACAGCTGCCTAAGTATGATCCCCCCAATCTGAGACAACGATAGACAGCTAGCTCTGATTGGGAACCACACTCTGCCAAAAATAAAAACAAAGGAACAGAAAACCATAGAATACCACACCCTGACCTGACCTAACAACTTCAGAACCCACTGGATTCTCCAATTACCTTGATTGAGCTACAGGACAAAATAAAAACCCTCCAACCCAAAAAGGCTTGCGGTGTTGATGGTATCCTCAATGAAATGATAAAATACACAGGCAACAAATTCCAATTGGCAATACTAAAACTCGTTAACATCGTCCTTAGCTCTGGCATCTTCCCCAATATTTGGAACCAAGTACTGATCACCCCAATCCACAAAAGTGGAGACAAATTTGACATCAATAACGACAGTGGGGTATGTGTCAACTGAAAATCCATTAACATGCATTAACATTAACAGCAGACTTGTACATTTCCTCAGTGGAAACAATGTACTGAGCAAACGTCAAATTGGCTTTTTACCAAATTATCGTATGACAGACCCCGTATTCATCCTGCACACCATAATTGACAAACAAAGAAACCAAAACAAAAGGCAAAGTCTTCTCATGCTTTGTTACATTTACATTACATTTAAGTCATTTAGCAGACGCTCTTATCCAGAGCGACTTACAAATTGGTGCGTTCACCTTATGACATCCAGTGGAACAGCTGATTTCATAAAAGCCTTTGAATCAACATGGAGGTCTGGTATACAAACTGATGGATTGTGAAAAAACACATGACATTATAAGATCCACAAACAACAAGCAGTTAAAATTGGCAAGAAACACACATATTTTTTCACACAGAGCCATGGGACGAGACAGGGATGGAGCGAATTGGCGAGGGCAATAGAACAGTCTGCAGCACCCGGCCTCACCATACTAGAATCCGAAGTCAAATGTCTACTGTTTGCTGATCTGGTGCTTCTGTCACCAACCAAGGAGGGCCTACAGCAGTACGGAGATATTCTGCACATATTCTGTCGGACATGGGCCCTGACAGTAAATCTCAGTAAGACAAGAATAATGGTGTTCCAAAAAATTTCCAGTCGCCAGGACCACAAAATATAAATTCCAACTCGACACCGTTGCCCTAGAGCACAGAAAAAATCTGTACCTACCTTGGCCTAAAATCAGCACCACAGGTAACTTCCACAGGTAACTTCCACAAAGCTGTGAACGATCTGAGAGACAAGGCAAGAAGGGCATTCTATGCCATCACCAGGAACATATCATTCGACATACCAATTAGGATCTGGTTAAAAATATAGTTATAAAACCCATTGCCCTTTGTGGTTGTGAGGTCTGGGGTCCGCTCACCCAGTTATAAAACCCATTGCCCTTTATGGTTGTGAGGTCTGGGGTCCGCTCACCCAGTCATAGAGCCCATTGCCCTTTGTGGTTGTGAGGTCTGGGGTCCGCTCACCCAGTCATAGAACACATTGCCCTTTGTGGTTGTGAGGTCTGGGGTCCGCTCACCCAGTCATAGAACCCATTGCCCTTTGTGGTTGTGAGGTCTGGGGTCCCCTCACCCAGTCATAGAACACATTGCCCTTTGTGGTTGTGAGGTCTGGGGTCCCCTCACCCAGTCATAGAACCCATTGCCCTTTATGGTTGTGAGGTCTGGGGTCCCCTCACCCAGTCATAGAACCCATTGCCCTTTATGGTTGTGAGGTCTGGGGTCCGCTCACCCAGTCATAGAACCCATTGCCCTTTATGGTTGTGAGGTCTGGGGTCCGCTCACCCAGTCATAGAACCCATTGCCCTTTGTGGTTGTGAGGTCTGGGGTCCGCTCACCCAGTTATAGAGCCCATTGCCCTTTGTGGTTGTGAGGTCTGGGGTCCGCTCACCCAGTTATAAAACCCATTGCCCTTTATGGTTGTGAGGTCTGGGGTCCGCTCACCCAGTCATAGAACCCATTGCCCTTTGTGGTTGTGAGGTCTGGGGTCCGCTCACCCAGTTATAGAGCCCATTGCCCTTTGTGGTTGTGAGGTCTGGGGTCCGCTCACCCAGTTATAAAACCCATTGCCCTTTGTGGTTGTGAGGTCTGGGGTCCGCTCACCCAGTTATAAAACCCATTGCCCTTTGTGGTTGTGAGGTCTGGGGTCCGCTCACCCAGTTATAAAACCCATTGCCCTTTGTGGTTGTGAGGTCTGGGGTCCGCTCACCCAGTTATAGAGCCCATTGCCCTTTGTGGTTGTGAGGTCTGGGGTCCGCTCACCCAGTCATAGAACCCATTGCCCTTTGTGGTTGTGAGGTCTGGGGTCCGCTCACCCAGTCATAGAACCCATTGCCCTTTGTGGTTGTGAGGTCTGGGGTCCCCTCACCACCCAATAATTCACTAAATTGGACAAACACCAAATTGAGACTCAGCATGCCGAATTCTGCATTATAATATCCTTCATGTACATCATAAAACACCAAATAATGCATGCAGAGCAGAATTAGGCCGATACCCGTTAATTATCAAAATCCAGAAATGAACAGTTAAATTCTAAAACCACCGAAATGGAAGCGATTCCCTAACCTTCCTTAACAAATACATCACCTACAGAGAAATGAACCTGGAGAAGAGCCCCCTAAACAAGCTGGTTCTGGGGCTCTGCTCACAACTACAAACAGACCCCACAGAGCCCCAGGACAGCAACACAATTAGACCCAATAAAATCATGAGAAAACAAAAAGATAATTACATGAAACATTGGAAAGAATTCACAAAAACACCTGAGCAAACTAAAATGCTATTTGGCCCTAAACAGAGAGTACACAGTGGCCGAATACCTGACCACTGTGACTGACATAAACTTAAGGAAACTTTTGACAATGTTCAGACTCAGTGAGCATAGCCTTGCTATTGAGAAAGGCCGCCGTAGGCAGACATGGCTCTCAAGAGAAGACAGGCTATGTGCACACTGCCCACAAAATGAGGTGGAAACTGAGCTGCACTTACTAACCTCCTACCAAATGTATGACTAAATCAGAGATACACAGAGTATTTCCCTCAGATTACACAGATCCACAAAGAATGTGAAAACAAAACCCGATTTTGATAAACCCCCATATCTACTGGTTGAAATTCCACAGTGTGCCATCACAGCAGCAACATTTGTGACCTGTTGCCATGAGAAAAGGGCAACCAGTGAAGAACAAACACCATGGTAAATACAACCCATATTTATGCTTATTTATTTTATCTTGTGTCCTTTAAAGATTTGTACATTGTTAAAACTGTATATATATAATATGACATTTGTAATGTCTTTATTGTTTTGAAACTTCTGAATGTGTAATGTTTACTGTTAATTTTTATTGTTTATTTAACTTGATATATTATCTACCTCACTTGCTTTGGCAATGTTAACACATGTTTCCCATGCCAATAAAGCCCTTGATTTGAACTGAATTGAGAGTGAGAGAGAGAGGTAGAGGTAGAGAGAGAGAGAGAGAGAGGTAGAGGTAGAGGTAGAGGTAGAGGTAGAGGTAGAGAGAGAGAGAGAGAGAGAGAGAGAGAGAGAGAGAGAGAGAGAGAGAGAGAGAGAGGTAGAGGTAGAGGTAGAGGTAGAGAGAGAGAGAGAGAGATAGAGGTAGAGGTAGAGAGAGAGAGAGAGAGGTAGAGAGAGAGAGTGAGAGAGAGGTAGAGAGAGAGAGAGAGAGAGAGAGAGAGAGAGTGAGAGAGAGTGAGAGAAGGACCAGGTCCTTCTATAGTACTGGCAGGTCCTTCTATAGTACTGGCAGGTCCTTCTATAGTACTGGCAGGTCCTATTATAGTACTGGCAGGTCCTATTATAGAACTGGCAGGTCCTTCTATAGTAGAAGGACCTGATCCAAGATGGCGTAGCAGTCGGACGTGTGTTTCTGTCTTGTCCCGTCCTGTATAGTGTAAATATAGTTTTTCCTCTTTTTTTTCTGTACATATTTCGTACATATTTTAATCTCACTTCCCAACCACAGGCTGAATATACTCTCCTGCAACCCGCATCACCCAATGTGGTACGGATCTGCTTTTTCTATACTTTAGAATCGGAACCCTCATCAGAAGCTAGCCGCTAACTAGTTACTAGCTAGCCACTGCTAGCGGTCTTCAACGCTAACTAGGACAACAGCACGACATCTACCCAAAGCATATCAGACTGCTTTTTCTCTACCACATCTCCGGATTCCTACCGCAAGCTCTGAAGCTTTATACCGGATCATCGTAAATAGCTAGCTGCAATCCGAGTGGCTACTCCTGGCTAACGTCTCTGTCCCAGAGCAAGCACCAGTTAGCCTGGAGCTAGCCTCGAGCTAAGCCCATCTCCCGACTACCCGAAGAGGTCCAAAAATACCTAATTTGCCAATTGGCCTGGACCCTCTACTGACCCTCTACTGCCGACACGGAGCCCCGCCGATCCATCACGACTGGTCCGCCGACATAATCGTCCGAGGGGTTTCAACAGGCTTTTCCGCTGCGACATCGCCAAAGATCCATCTGCTGGCCAAGGCCCATGAGCTTTCTGAATCACTGTATCTCCAGCTCACCGCATGAAGAGGAATAAATAAACAGACTCACCCCATCGCGACGTCCCCCAAAGGTTAACTCTCTAGCCCTCGCTATCTCCCTGCTTGCTAATTCGGCCTGCTAACGGCTAGCTTGTCAAGCTCCGGTCCGCTAACTGCTACCTTGTCTAGCTCGGGCCTACGAACTGTTAGCTTGTTAGCACAGGCCTGCTAACCGTCTGTACCACCGCGTCCCAATCACTCTCTGACCCCATTTACTTTCTATCTCTTTTTGATTTTTAATTTGTTTATACCTTCCGGAAACCTGCCTCACCCAATGTGATACGGAATCGCTGTTACTTTTACTCTTATTTTTATTTTTATGACACACTCAAGAACCTCCAGACGCTAACCAGCTAACTAGCTACAAGCTAGTTAGTCATTGTTAGTTAAAAAAAAAAAAAAAAAAACCTGGATAACACTCGCCAGCCCCCCTGCCCATCCACCGCTGCCCCCTGGACACTGATCTCTTGGCTACATAGCTGACGCACGCTGGACTGTCCATTAATCACGGTACTCCTTTCTGCTTTCTGCTTGTTTGTCTTACCTGTCGGCCCCGTTGCCTAGTCAACGCCATTTTACCTGCTGTTTGTTGTGCTAGCGGATTAGCCTCGCCTACTGTTTTTAGCTAGCTTTCCAAATTCAACACCTGTGATTACTGTATGCCTCGCTGTATGTCTCTCTCAGATGTCAATATGCCTTGTATACTGTTGTTCAGGTTAGTTATAATTGTTTTAGTTCACAATGGAGCCCCTAGACCCACTCTGCATACCCCTGTTACCTCCTTTGTCCCACCTCCCACACATGCGGTGACCTCACCCATTACAACCAGCATGTCCAGAGATACAATCTGTCTCATCATCACCCAGTGCCTGGGCTTACCTCCGCTGTACCCGCACCCCACCATACCCCTGTCTGTGCATTATGCCCTGAATATACTCTACCATGCCCAGAAACCTGCTCCTCTTATCCTCTGCCCCCAACGCTCTAGGCGACCAGTTTTGATAGCCTTTAGCCGCACCCTCATACTACTCCTTCTCTGTTCCGCGGGTGATGTGGAGGTAAACCCAGGCCCTGCATGTCCCCAGGTACCCTCATTTGTTGACTTCTGTGATCGAAAAAGCCTTGGTTTTATGCATGTCAACATCAGAAGCCTCCTCCCTAAGTTTGTTTTACTCACTGCTTTAGCACACTCTGCTAACCCTGATGTCCTTGCCGTGTCTGAATCCTGGCTCAGGAAGGCCACCAAAATTCAGAGATTTCCATACCCAACTATAACATCTTCCGTCAAGATAGAACTACCAAAGGGGCGGAGTTGCAGTCTACTGCAGAGATAGCCTGCAAAGTAATGTCATACTTTCCAGGTCCATACCCAAACAGTTCGAACTACTAATTTTGAAAATTACCCTCTCCAGAAATAAGTCTCTCACTGTTGCCGCCTGCTACCGGCCACCCTCAGCTCCCAGCTGTGCCCTGGACACCATTTGTGAATTGATCGCCCCCATCTAGCTTCAGAGTTTGTTCTGTTAGGTGACCTAAACTGGGATATGCTTAACACCCCGGCAGTCCTACAATGTAAGCTAGATGCCCTCAATCTCACTCAAATCATCAAGGAACCCACCAGGTACAACCCTAACTCTGTAAATAAGGGCACCCTCATAGACGTCATCCTGACCAACTGGCCCTCCAAATACACCTCCGCTGTCTTCAACCAGGATCTCAGCGATCACTGCCTCATTGCCTGTATCCGCTACGGAGCCGCAGTCAAACGACCACCCCTCATCACTGTCAAACGCTCCCTAAAACACTTCTGTGAGCAGGCCTTTCTAATCGACCTGGCCCGGGTATCCTGGAAGGACATTGACCTCATCCCGTCAGTTGAGGATGCCTGGTCATTCTTTAAAAGTAACTTCCTCACCATTTTAGATAAGCATGCTCCGTTCAAAAAATGCAGAACCAAGAACAGATACAGCCCTTGGTTCACTCCAGACCTGACTGCCCTCGACCAGCACAAAAACATCCTGTGGCGGACTGCAATAGCATCGAATAGACCCCGTGATATGCAACTGTTCAGGGAAGTCAGGAACCAATACACGCAGTCAGTCAGGAAAGCTAAGGCCAGCTTCTTCAGGCAGAAGATTGCATCCTGTAGCTCCAACTCCAAAAAGTTCTGGGACACTGTGAAGTCCATGGAGAACAAGAGTACCTCCTCCCAGCTGCCCACTGCACTGAGGCTAGGTAACACGGTCTCCACCGATAAATCCACGATTATCGAAAGCTTCAATAAGCACTTCTCAACGGCTGGCCATGCCTTCCGCCTGGCTACTCCAACCTCGGCCAACAGCTCCGCCCCCGCAGCTCCTCGCCCAAGCCTCTCCAGGTTCTCCTTTACCCAAATCCAGATAGCAGATGTTCTGAAAGAGCTGCAAAACCTAGACCCGTACAAATCAGCTGGGCTTGACAATCTGGACCCTCTATTTCTGAAACTATCTGCCGCCATTGTCGCAGCCCCTATTACCAGCCTGTTCAACCTCTCTTTCATATCGTCTGAGATCCCCAAGGATTGGAAAGCTGCCGCAGTCATCCCCCTCTTCAAAGGGGGAGACACCCTGGACCCAAACTGCTATAGACCTATATCCATCCTGCCCTGCCTATCTAAGGTCTTCGAAAGCCAAGTCAACAAACAGGTCACTGACCATCTCGAATCCCACCGTACCTTCTCCGCTGTGCAATCTGGTTTCCGAGCCGGTCACGGGTGCACCTCAGCCACGCTCAAGGTACTAAACGATATCATAACCGCCATCGATAAAAGACAGTACTGTGCAGCCGTCTTCATCGACCTCGCCAAGGCTTTCGACTCTGTCAATCACCATATTCTTATCGGCAGACTCAATAGCCTCGGTTTCTCGGATGACTGCCTTGCCTGGTTCACCAATTACTTTGCAGACAGAGTTCAGTGTGTCAAATCGGAGGGCATGCTGTCCGGTCCTCTGGCAGTCTCTATGGGGGTGCCACAGGGTTCAATTCTCGGGCCGACTCTTTTCTCTGTATATATCAATGATGTTGCTCTTGCTGGCGATTCCCTGATCCACCTCTACGCAGACGACACCATTCTATATACTTTCGGCCCGTCATTGGACACTGTGCTATCTAACCTCCAAACGAGCTTCAATGCCATACAGCACTCCTTCCGTGGCCTCCAACTGCTCTTAAACGCGAGTAAAACCAAATGCATGCTTTTCAACCGATCGCTGCCTGCACCCGCATGCCCGACTAGCATCACCACCCTGGATGGTTCCGACCTTGAATATGTGGACATCTATAAGTACCTAGGTGTCTGGCTAGACTGCAAACTCTCCTTCCAGACTCACATCAAACATCTCCAATCGAAAAATCAAATCAAGAGTCGGCTTTCTATTCCGCAACAAAGCCTCCTTCACTCACGCCGCCAAGCTTACCCTAGTAAAACTGACTATCCTACCGATCCTCGATTTCGGCGATGTCATCTACAAAATGGCTTCCAACACTCTACTCAGCAAACTGGATGCAGTCTATCATAGTGCCATCCGTTTTGTCACCAAAGCACCTTATACCACCCACCACTGCGACTTGTATGCTCTAGTCGGCTGGCCCTCGCTACATATTCGTCGCCAGACCCACTGGCTCCAGGTCATCTACAAGTCCATGCTAGGTAAAGCTCCGCCTTATCTCAGTTCACTGGTCACGATGGCAACACCCATCCGTAGCACACGCTCCAGCAGGTGTATCTCACTGATCATCCCTAAAGCCAACACCTCATTTGGCCGCCTTTCGTTCCAGTACTCTGCTGCCTGTGACTGGAACGAACTGCAAAAATCGCTGAAGTTGGAGACTTTTATCTCCCTCACCAACTTCAAACATCAGCTATCCGAGCATCTAACCGATCGCTGCAGCTGTACATAGTCTATTGGTAAATAGCCCACCCATTTTCACCTACCTCATCCCCATACTGTTTTTATACTGTTTTTTTTATTTATTTATTTACTTTTCTGCTCTTTTGCACACCAATATCTCTACCTGTACATGACCATCTGATCATTTATCACCCCAGTGTTAATCTGCAAAATTGTATTATTCGCCTACCTCCTCATGCCTTTTGCACACATTGTATATAGACTGCCCATTTTTTTTCTACTGTGTTATTGACTTGTTAATTGCTTACTCCATGTGTAACTCTGTGTTGTCTGTTCACACTGCTATGCTTTATCTTGGCCAGGTCGCAGTTGCAAATGAGAACTTGTTCTCAACTAGCCTACCTGGTTAAATAAAGGTGAAATAAAATAAAAAAAAATAAAAAAAACTGACAGGTCCTTCTATAGTACTGACAGGTCCTTCTATAGTACTGATAGGTCCTTCTATAGTACTGGCAGGTCCTTCTATAGTACTGGCAGGTCCTTTTATAGAACTGGCAGGTCCTTCTATAGTACTGACAGGTCCTTCTATAGTACTGGCAGGTCCTTCTATAGAAATGGCAGTTCCTTCTATAGTACTGGCAGGTCCTTCTATAGTACTGACAGGTCCTTCTATAGTACTGGCAGGTCCTTCTATAGTACTGATAGGTCCTTCTATAGTTCTGGCAGGTCATTCTACAGTACTGGCAGGTCCTTCTATAGAACTGGCAGTTCCTTCTATAGTACTGGCAGGTCCTTCTATAGTACTGGCAGGTCCTTCTATAGTACTGGCAGATCCTTCTATAGTACTGGCAGGTCCTTCTATAGTTCTGGCAGGTCATTCTACAGTACTGGCAGGTCCTTCTATAGTACTGGCAGGTCCTTCTATAGTACTGGCAGGTCCTATTATAGAACTGGCAAGTCCTTCTATAGTACTGGCTGGTCATTCCATAGTACTGGCAGGTCCTTCTGTAGTACCACAGTAGTAGGGACTTTTATAGTACTGGCAAGTCCTTCTATAGTACTGGCAGGTCCTTCTATAGTGCTGGCAGGTCCTTCTATAGTACCTCCCAGATACTTGCATCTAGCTATTTAGGCCATTATGGAAAGGAACGTCTGAGACATAAATTAATGTAAATCCCGTTGTTGGTGTGAGGAAGAACCAGTGGGTGAATGTGAGAGGCTGGCTCATCAGCTGGCCTGGCCCGGCCCATCATTGTGCTTCGTGTGTCCCATTAGACGACTTCACAGCCCTGAGAAACTCACCAACCACCAAACAGCTGCAAACCTCCGGGAGCGTGATGAGAAGTTTCTCCCATCTTCCTCTCCTCTGTCTGCAAGTTCTGATTATTAGTGTGTGTGTGTGTCCCAACATGGCTTCCAACATGTATAGTTTGGGGATTATACCCCAAAAAACTGCTGGTAGATCAAGAGATCCTTGACATGTCTGGGTGCAGTGATTTTACCTTCCGTGAATTTAATTTGGCCCGGAACACTGACTAAGGTTAAAAGAGTTTGTTGAAGTGGTGTGTTATGGCTGCACTGGGACTGACAGTGGGATAGCCTAACTAACATACCATCTGGAGAGGGTAGCATTGACCTCATGGAGGGCTAAGACCTAATCAGGAGGGCTGGGATCTAATCAGGAGGGCAGAGATCTAATCAGGAGGGCTGATACCTACTCAGGAGGGCTGAGATCTAATCAGGAGGGCTGAGACCTAATCAGGAGGGCTGATACCTAATCAGGAGGGCTGAGATCTAATCAGGAGGGCTGAGACCTAATCAGGAGGGCTGATACCTAATCAGGAGGGCTGAGATCTAATCAGGAGGCTGAGACCTAATCTGGAGGGCTGAGACCTAATCAGGAGGGCTGAGACCTAATCAGGAGGGCTGAGACCTAATCAGGAGGGCTGATATCAAAATCAAGAGGGCTGATACTGTCCCATCATCACCACATCATCAAAGACGTTTGTATTTGTATTTATTAAGGATCCCCATTAGCTACTCCCAAGGTAGAAGCTACTTTTCCTGTATGTATTAAGGATCCCCATTAGCTACTCCCAAGGTAGAAGCTACTTTTCCTGTATTTATTAAGGATCCCCATTAGCTACTCCCAAGGTAGAAGCTACTTTTCCTGTATTTATTAAGGATCCCCATTAGCTACTCCCAAGGTAGAAGCTACTTTTCCTGTATTTATTAAGGATCCCCATTAGCTACTCCCAAGGTAGAAGCTACTTTTCCTGTATGTATTAAGGATCCCCATTAGCTACTCCCAAGGTAGAAGCTACTTTTCCTGTATTTATTAAGGATCCCCATTAGCTACTCCCAAGGTAGAAGCTACTTTTCCTGTATGTATTAAGGATCCCCATTAGCTACTCCCAAGGTAGAAGCTACTTTTCCTGTATGTATTAAGGATCCCCATTAGCTACTCCCAAGGTAGAAGCTACTTTTCCTGTATTTATTAAGGATCCCCATTAGCTACTCCCAAGGTAGAAGCTACTTTTCCTGTATTTATTAAGGATCCCCATTAGCTACTCCCAAGGTAGAAGCTACTTTTCCTGTATGTATTAAGGATCCCCATTAGCTACTCCCAAGGTAGAAGCTACTTTTCCTGTATTTATTAAGGATCCCCATTAGCTACTCCCAAGGTAGAAGCTACTTTTCCTGTATTTATTAAGGATCCCCATTAGCTACTCCCAAGGTAGAAGCTACTTTTCCTGTATTTATTAAGGATCCCCATTAGCTACTCCCAAGGTAGAAGCTACTTTTCCTGTATTTATTAAGGATCCCCATTAGCTACTCCCAAGGTAGAAGCTACTTTTCCTGTATTTATTAAGGATCCCCATTAGCTACTCCCAAGGTAGAAGCTACTTTTCCTGTATTTATTAAGGATCCCCATTAGCTACTCCCAAGGTAGAAGCTACTTTTCCTGTATTTATTAAGGATCCCCATTAGCTACTCCCAAGGTAGAAGCTACTTTTCCTGTATTTATTAAGGATCCCCATTAGCTACTCCCAAGGTAGAAGCTACTTTTCCTGTGGTCCAGCAACATTAAGGAAGTTAAATATATATTTTAAAATTACAATACATTCATAATATATTTCACATCAGATAGCGTGTGTTCCCATAGGCCCCTACTCTCCTTCCACATATCCACAACATAAAATCCACGTGTACGAGTGTGTCATCGTTAAAGACTACACTTGTTGAAACGCTATTAAAAGAAAACCTAGGGCCCAGTTGAAGCTAGATGGGTTCATGAGTCTAGCTGGTCTTATCAGATATAATAACCATGACGACCATAATGGGTATATAGCTGTGACGCAATGTGGATCACACAAAGCTTGTGTTCCAAATCTGGTCCCTTTACAGTGCACTACTTTTGATCAGAGCCGTATGGTCTCTGGTTGAACGAAGTGCGGCAATGGGCTATAGGGAATAGGGTGCCATTTGGGACACAGTAAATGTGGATAACTCTTTGAGAGAGTGTCACGGCTTGTGAATATGGGCCCCTTCTAAAGGGGCTTTGGGAGGATCTAATTGATTACAGAACGGTTGAATGCACAGATGTTCTGTGACTGAATAAAAACAAGTTTTTTTCATGAGAAACACATATAACTTTTTCACACAGGCAAACTAACACTGGGAAAGTCCCAACCCAACCCTCTGTATATTTAGCTAATGTTTATCACTATTGGGAATGGGATATTTGTTATTGGGTATTGGGGTACTGGGTATTGGGTATTTGGTTTTGGGGTACTGGGTATTGGGGTACTGGCTTTTGGGGTATTGGGTATTGGGGTATTGGGGTATTGGGTATTGGGGTATTGGGGTATTGGGTATTGGGGTACTGGGTATTGGGTATTGGATATTGGGGTACTGGGTATTGGGGTATTGGATATTGGGGTATCGGGTATTGGGTATTGGGGTATTGGATATTGGGGTATTGGATATTGGGGTATTGGGGTATTGGGTATTGGGGTATTGGGTATTGGGGAACTGGGCATTGAGGTATTAGGGTATTGGATATTGAGGTATTGGGGTATTGGGTATTGGGTATTGGGGTATGGGGTATTGGGGTATTGGGTATTGAGTATTGGGGTATGGGGTATTGGGGTATTGGGTATTGGGGTATGGGGTATTGGGGTATTGGGGTATGGGGTATTAGGTATTGGATATTGGGGTATTGGTATTTGGGTATTTGGGTATGGGGTATTGGGGTATTGGGTATTGGGGTATGGGGTATTGGGGTATTGGGTATTTGGGTATTTGGGTATTGGGTATTGGGGTATTGGGTATTGGGGTATGGGGTATTGGGGTATGGGTATTAGGTATTGGATATTGGGGTATTGGTATTTGGGTATTGGGGTATTGGGTATTGGGGTATTGGGTATTTGGGTATTTGGGTATTTGGTATTGGGGTATTGGGTATTGGGGTATGGGGTATTGGGGTATGGGTATTAGGTATTGGATATTGGGGTATTGGTATTTGGGTATTTGGGTATGGGGTATTGGGTTATTGGGTATTGGGGTATGGGGTATTGGGGTATTGGGGTATTGGGTATTTGGGTATTTGGGTATTGGGTATTGGGGGTATTGGGTATTGGGGTATGGGGTATTGGGGTATGGGTATTAGGTATTGGATATTGGGGTATTGGTATTTGGGTATTGGGGTATTGGGTATTGGGGTATTGGGTATTTGGGTATGGGGTATTGGGGCATTGGGGTATTGGGTATTGAGTATTGGGGTATTGGGTATTTGGGTATGGGGTATTGGGGCATTGGGGTATTGGGTATTGGGGTATTGGTATTTGGGTATGGGGTATTGGGGTATTGGGTATTTGGGTATGGGGTATTGGGCTATTGGGTATTTGGGTATGGGGCATTGGGGTATTGGGTATTGAGTATTGGATATTGCTATGTCTTTTGGGTGTCTGGCATTGGACATCAACAATCTGTATTTGTATGACATAGGCCTGTTCCTGATGATCTTTTCTCCAAACGAATGGAAATTAAACACAAAACAGCATCCAGCGTAATGCATTATGGTACGTTGCTATTTACAGCGTGGCTTGAAATAACAAAACACTACGGTACTGTGCTTTGACCACTAACAGAACAAGACACCACATAACAATCAAACAACCATATAAAAACCTCTGTTTTCTCCTCCTAACAGAGCTTCCTCATTAAGGAAATGTTCTCCTTGTCTTGCCTTAAGAGTGCCTCCCCCCCACCATCGCTTTGAAGAAACTGGCCATTCTAGATGCTTATCAGCAGATTTATTAAAAAATTATAAACATGCTCTCCTTACTGCATTACAAGTAAAGTTGGCATAGAGTTCAAAGTGAATACTCTGTGTGTGTGAGAGAGAGAGAGAGAGAGAGAGAGAGAGAGAGAGAGAGAGAGAGAGAGAGAGAGAGAGAGAGAGAGAGAGCAAGACAGAGAGAGACAGAGACAGAGAGAGAGAGACAGAGAGAGAGAGAGCGAGACAGAGAGAGAGACAGAGACAGAGACAGAGAGAGAGACAGAGAGAGAGACAGAGAGACAGAGAGAGAGACAGAGACAGAGACAGAGAGAGAGAC
>NC_088401.1:6700405-6772905 GCF_034236695.1 Oncorhynchus nerka | reverse complement strand
GGAGGGAACCCTTTATCAGGGGATTCCCCAATGCAACATTCTTTTTTATAGTTTTTATTTAACATTGAATTAACTACGCATGCAGCTGTTGTATTGGTGTCTTAGGTATTGGTGTCTTAGGTATTGGTGTCTTAGGTATTGGTGTCTTAGGTATTGGTGTCTTAGGCATTGGTATTGGTGTCTTAGGTATTGGTGTCTTAGGCATTGGTGTCTTAGGTATTGGTGTCTTAGGTATTGGTGTCTTAGGTATTGGTGTCTTAGGTATTGGTGTCTTAGGTATTGGTGTATTGGTGTCTTAGGTATTGGTGTATTGGTGTCTTAGGTATTGGTGTCTTAGGTATTGGTGTATTGGTGTCTTAGGTATTGGTGTATTGGTGTCTTAGGTATTGGTGTCTTAGGTATTGGTGTATTGGTGTCTTAGGTATTGGTGTCTTAGGTATTGGTGTATTGGTGTCTTAGGTATTGGTGTCTTAGGTATTGGTGTCTTAGGCATTGGTGTCTTCTTAGGCATTGGGTATTGGTGTCTTAGGTATTGGTGTCTTAGGTATTGGTGTCTTAGGTATTGGTGTCTTAGGTATTGGTGTCTTAGGTATTGGTGTCTTAGGTATTGGTGTCTTAGGCATTGGTGTCTTAGGTATTGGTGTCTTAGGCATTGGTGTCTTAGGTATTGGTGTCTTAGGTATTGGTGTCTTAGGTATTGGTGTCTTAGGTATTGGTGTATTGGTGTCTTAGGTATTGGTGTCTTAGGTATTGGTGTCTTAGGTATTGGTGTCTTGGTGTCTTAGGTATTGGTGTCTTAGGTATTGGTGTCTTAGGCATTGGTGTCTTAGGTATTGGTGTCTTAGGCATTGGTGTCTTAGGTATTGGTGTCTTAGGCATTGGTGTCTTAGGTATTGGTGTCTTAGGTATTGGTGTCTTAGGCATTGGTGTCTTAGGTATTGGTGTCTTAGGTATTGGTGTCTTAGGTATTGGTGTCTTAGGTATTGGTGTCTTAGGTATTGGTGTCTTAGGTATTGGTGTCTTAGGCATTGGTGTCTTAGGTATTGGTGTATTGGTGTCTTAGGTATTGGTGTCTTGGTGTCTTAGGTATTGGGGTCTTAGGTATTGGTGTCTTAGGCATTGGTGTCTTAGGTATTGGTGTATTGGTGTCTTAGGTATTGGTGTCTTAGGTATTGGTGTCTTAGGTATTGGTGTCTTAGGTATTGGTGTCTTAGGCATTGGTGTCTTAGGCATTGGTGTCTTAGGCATTGGTGTCTTAGGCATTGGTGTCTTAGGTATTGGTGTCTTAGATATTGGTGTCTTAGGTATTGGTGTCTTAGGTATTGGTGTATTGGTGTCTTAGGTATTGGTGTCTTAGGTATTGGTGTCTTAGGTATTGGTGTCTTAGGTATTGGTGTCTTAGGTATTGGTGTCTTAGGCATTGGTGTCTTAGGCATTGGTGTCTTAGGCATTGGTGTCTTAGGTATTGGTGTCTTAGATATTGGTGTCTTAGGTATTGGTGTCTTAGGTATTGGTGTCTTAGGCATTGGTGTCTTAGGTATTGGTGTATTGGTGTCTTAGGTATTGGTGTCTTAGGTATTGGAGTATTGGTGTCTTAGGTATTGGTGTCTTAGGTATTGGTGTCTTAGGAATTACCAAATGTTGCTTTATCGAGGGATTCCCCAAATGGCACCCTATTCCTTATGTATTGCACTACTTTAGACCAGAGCCCTATGGCACCCTATTCCCTATGTAGTGCACTACTTTAGACCAGAGCCCTATGGCACCCTATTCCCTATGTAGTGCACTACTTTAGACCAGAGCCCTATGGGTATTAAGGTACCCTTTTGGATACAGTTGCTGTATTGGTGTCTTAGGCTGCTTCCTATTCTTGTTTCCTTTCTTTCATCTGCAGTGCAACCGTTTCTCAACTCCACTCTCAAGTCCAACCAGAAGTTGCACCTTAACCACAGATCTAGGATCAATTCTACCTGCCTCCTCTACACTCTAACCACTAGACTACCTGCCTCCTCTACACTCTAACCACTAGACTACCTGCCTCCTCTATACTCTAACCACGAGACTACCTGCCTCCTCTACATTCTAACCACTAGGCTACCTGCCTCCTCTACACTCTAACCACTAGGCTACCTGCCTCCTCATCACTCTAACCACTAGACTACCTGCCTCCTCTACACTCTAACCACTAGACTACCTGCTTCCTCTACACTCTAACCACTAGACTACCTGCCACCTCTACACTCTAACCACTAGACTACCTGCCGCCTCTACACCATAACCACTAGACTACCTGCCTCCTCTACACTCTAACCATTAGGCAACCTGCCACCTCTACACTCTAACCACTAGGCTACCTGCCTCCTCTACACTCTAACCAGTAGGCTACCTGCCTCCTCTACACTCTAACCACTAGGCTACCTGCTGCCTCTACACTCTAACCACTCGGCTACATGCCACCTCTACACTCTAACCACTAGGCTACCTGCCGCCTCTACACTCTAACCACTAGGCTACCTGCCACCTCTACACTCTAACCACTAGACTACCTGCCACCCCACTGACACAAAAGGTCAAAAACAAGCGTCTAAACAATGCTCGTTGGCTGCTCTTCGAGTGGTCTGGATAACTTGTAGATGAGCGAAGGTTTTTTAAGAGCCAGATGTCCCTGGGAAATACATGGACTATTGAAGATACATCGTAAGAAGGTTCTAACGATGATCTTAACACTATGAAGGCCTCTGGGTAACGAGACCCTGAACATAATTTCACCCGTCCGTTCCGCTGAGATCAGAATCATTATAAAATGTAAAAAAATACGTTGTCTCCCATGTGAAGTGGAGATAACCTTTTCCCCACAGCAACACAGTCAGAATCCTCCTCCTTGTTCTGAGGAAATATTCCCAGTACATCAGATGCTTATCTATGAGTAATCATGTAATTCCCCACATAATTAGGTTGAAATTGTATTTTTATTACAATAGCAACGCTGGGCCAACGATAATCTACAAGGCACAGCTGAGATCCATGCTCCATTCTGGTGTCAGATGGGCCATGCCAAATTCAGTAGAAAGAAAAAGGGATGGATGGATGGAGAGGAAAGGATGGATGGATGGATGGATGGATGGAGGGAGGGAGGGAGGGAGGGAGGGAGGGAGGGAGGGAGGGATGGATGGATGGGAGGGAGGGATGGAGGGAGGGAGGGAGGGAGGGAGGGAGGGAGGGAGGGAGGGAGGGATGGATGGAGGGAGGGAGGGGAGGGAGGGAGGGAGGGAGGGAGGGAGGGAGGGAGGGAGGGATGGATGGATGGATGGATGGATGGATGGATGGATGGATGGATGGATGGATGGATGGATGGATGGATGGATGGAGGGATGGAGGGAGGGATGGAGGGATGGAGGGAGGGATGGAGAGATGGAGAGATGGATGGATGGAGGGATGGAGAGATGGAGGGATGGAGAGATGGAGGGATGGAGGGATGGAGAGATGGAGGGGATGGAGGATGGAGGGATGGAGAGATGGGAGATGGATGGATGGAGGGATGGAGAGATGGAGGGATGGAGGGATGGAGGGATGGATGGATGGAGGGATGGAGAGATGGAGGGATGGAGGGGATGGAGGGATGGAGAGATGGAGGGATGGATGGAGGGATGGAGAGATGGAGGGATGGAGAGATGGAGGGATGGAGAGATGGAGGGATGGAGGGATGGAGGGATGGAGGGATGGAGGTAGAGATGGAGGGAGAGATGGATGGATGGAGAGATGGAGAGATGGATGGATGGAGGGATGGAGGGATGGAGGGAGAGATGGATGGAGGGATGGAGAGATGGAGGGATGGAGAGATGGAGGGATGGAGAGATGGAGGGATGAAGGGATGGAGGGATGGAGGGATGGAGGGATGGAGGGATGGATGGAGAGATGGAGGGATGGAGGGAGAGATGGAGGGATGGAGGGATGGAGGGATGGAGGGAGAGATGGAGGGATGGAGGGATGGAGGGATGGAGGGAGAGATGGATGGAGGGATGAAGAGATGGATGGAGAGATGGAGGGATGGAGGGATGGAGGGATGGAGGGAGAGATGGAGGGATGGAGGGATGGAGGGATGGAGGGATGGAGGGAGAGATGGAGGGATGGAGGGATGGAGGGATGGAGAGATGGAGGGATGGAGGGATGGAGAGATGGATGGAGAGATGGAGGGAGAGATGGAGGGATGGTGGGATGGAGGGATGGGGGATGGAGGGATGGAGAGATGGATGGAGGGATGGAGAGAGGGATGGAGGGATGGAGGGATGGAGGGATGGAGAGATGGATGGAGAGATGGAGGGATGGAGGGAGAGATGGAGGGATGGAGGGATGGAGGGATGGGGGGATGGAGGGATGGAGAGATGGATGGAGAGATGGAGGGATGGAGGGATGGAGGGATGGAGAGAGGGATGGAGGGATGGAGGGATGGAGGGATGGAGGTAGAGATGGATGGAGAGATGGAGGGATGGAGGGATGGAGGGGGATGGAGATGGAGGGATGGAGAGAGGGATGGAGGGATGGAGGGATGGAGAGAGGGATGGAGGGAGGGATGGAGGGAGGGATGGAGAGATGGAGGGATGGAGAGATGGAGGGATGGAGGGAGAGATGGAGGGATGGAGGGATGGAGGGATGGAGGGATGGAGAGATGGAGGGATGGAGGGATGGAGGGATGGAGAGATGGAGGGATGGATGGAGGTAGAGATGGAGGGATGGAGGGATGGAGGGATGGAGGGATGGAGAGATGGAGGGATGGAGGGATGGAGAGATGGAGGGATGGAGGGATGGAGAGATGGAGGGATGGAGGGATGGAGGGATGGAGAGATGGAGGGATGGAGGGATGGAGGGATGGAGAGATGGAGCGATGGAGGGATGTTGAGATGGAGGGATGGATGGAGGTAGAGATGGAGGGATGGAGGGATGGAGGGACGGAGGGAGAGATGGAGTTGAGCAATTGTACACTGCTCTTCACAGTATCCAGACAGCTGATTGGAAGTTGTCTAATTCACACCAGGACTACCTCCCAAAACACAGCCTATTTTCTATATAGTCCACTGCATTTGACCAGAGCCCTATTTGGCCCTATGGGCCCTGGCAAAAAGAAACACGCTACATAGGGAATAGGATGTTACTTGGGACATATCCTCAGCACTCCACTGAAGCACCTGCCTTTCGCCCAGCATGCTTCCCAGGGTTCCATTATTACCTTCAAGGAGATGTCCGTTGCTATTTCTGAAGCTTGACATTTGTACTTGGTTAAAATACATTTATGAATTCATATACACACCCATCATTTAGGTATATGTGGCTTTTAACCTCTTCCTTCTACCCTCTACTTTTTTGAACATTCTGTTAAAAATCGCGCAACATTTCAGCGCCCTGCTACTCATGCCAGGAATATAGTATATGCATTTGCTTAGTCTGTGTGGATAGAAAACACTCAGACGTTTATAAAACTGGTTAAATCACTGCTGTGGCTTTACCAGAACGGCATTTACATCGAAAAGCACAGGAAAAACTGATCACTGAAAATGGGAAAATATATCCATGCGCTACTTGAACCCATGGATAAAGGTGAACCACAATTAATTGACTGAGGTTGCAGTACCTACAGCTTCCACACGGTGTCTAGAGTCTTGTCATTTCCCTTCAATTTTTTTCTTTGTCAAACACATGCAGGGCACCGTATTTCCTTAGGTCTAGGACCGGATATTTTCGTTGAGTTTCTAGCCGGACATTTTTCCAGACGGACAACTAATGATCTTTACATCGCCTCCTGATGAATTTTATCGCTTATTAACGTTTACTAATACCTAAAGTTGCATTACAAACGTATTTCGAAGTGTTTGGTGAAAGTTTATCGTCGACTTTTTGAATTTTAAAAAATGACGTTACGTTTTGAAACGATGTTTTTATCGTTTATCACACAGTCTACATATAACGATATCTTGGCTTTATATGGGCCGATTTAATCGAAATAAAGACCCAATAGTGTTTATGGGACATCTAGGAGTGTCAACAAAGAAGATGGTGAAAGGTAATGACTGTTTTCTATTTTATTGTGCGGTTTGTGTAACGCCGAAATGCTAATTATTTTGTTTACGTCCTCTGCGGGTCTTTTGGGGTGTTATATACAGGTGTCCGTCGATGAAGAAGAAGAAGAAGAAGTTTTTAACCAATCAGAAGAGTTTAAGAACAAATATTTACAACATAAACTAAAGTAAAAAATACAAAATAAATTAAAAAGTAACATATTAACATAACAATAACAAGGCTATATAGAGAGGGCACCAGTAGCGAGTCAGTGTGCGCGGGTACAGGTTAGCTGAGGTAATCTGTATATGTAGGTAGGGGTGAAGTCACTACGCATAGATAATAAACACGAGTAGCAGCAGTGTACAAAACAAATGGAGAGGGGGGGGTCAATGAAAATAGTTTGGTTGGCCATTTGATTAATTGTTCAGCAGTCTTGTGGCTTGGGGGTAGAAGCTGTTTAGAAGCTTCTTGGACCTGGACTTGGGCCTCCAGTACCACTTGCCATGCGATAGCAGAGAGAACAGTTTATGACTACGGTGGCTGGAGTCTTTGACCATTTTTAGGGCCTTCCTCTGACACCGCCTGGTATAGAGGTCCTGGATGGCAGTAAGCTTGGCCCCGGTGAAGTACTGGGCCGTACGCACTACCCTCTGTAGTGCCTTACGGTCAGATGTCGAGCAGTTGCCATACGAGGCGGTGACGCAACCAGTCAGGATGCTCTCGATGGTGCAGCTGTAGACATTTTGAGGATGTGAGGGCCCATGCCAAGTCTTTTCAGTCTCCTGAGGGGGAATATGTTTTGTCGTACCCTCTTCACAACGGTCTTGGTGTGTTTGGAGCATTATAGTTCGTTGGTGGTCTTGCTCACACTGAGGGAGAGGTTGTTGTCCTGACACCACACTGCCAGTTCTCTGAACTCCTCCCTATAGGCTGTCTCATTGTTGTCAGAGATCAGGCCTACCACTGTTGTGTTGTCAGCTAACTTAAAACCTCTAGTGACTCCCCATCCCACATGCGGGAGCGTAATCATCGCCTGACACTAATTAGCATAACGCAACGGACATAAATATCCATAGAAAATATTCCTATTCATGAAAATCAAAAATGAAATATATTGAGACACAGCTAAGCTGAATAAATGGTCAGTTTTGCCAAATGTAGGGTGAGGGAGAGTTTTGAATGCATCTCTGTGGCTGGATTAAAGGTGGTCAAGAGGTTTTTTTCCCTCTGGTTGCACATGTGACGTGCTGGTAAAAATGTTATAAAACGGAATTAAGTTTGCCTGCATTCAAGTTCCTGGCCACTAGGAGCGCTGCTTCTGGATGATCCTTTTCTTGTTTGCTTATGGCCTTATAGAGTTAGTTGAGCGCTGTCTTAGTGCCAGCATCGGTCTGTGGTGCTAAATAGACGGCTATTAATAATGTAGATGAGAACTCTCCTGGTAGATAGTGTGGTCTACAGCTTATCATGAGGTACTCTACCTCAGGTAATACCTCGTGACTTCTTTAATATTAGACATCGCACACCAGCTGTTATTGACAAATTAGCTTCTCTGTTCTGCCGGTGCATGGAAAATCCCGCCAACTCTATATTATCCTTGAAACATAAGATATTACAGTTTTTAATGTCCCTTTGGTAGGATAATCGTAATCGTTGGTTAGCAATTTTATTTTTCAATGATTGCATGTCTAGCAAGTAGAACAGATGGCAGTGGGTACCTATCTTTTCCTCTGTCTTTTCTTTACGCAAATGAAGAGAATTTGGGCCTGTTCCCGGGAAAGCATTATATCCTTCTTGTCGGACTCCTTAAAGGAAAAAGCTTATTCCAGTTTGAGGTGAGTGCTGTTCTGATGCCCAGAAGTTATCTTCAGTCATAAGAGACGGTAGCAGCAAAAGTAATAAAAAATAAAAAATAAAAAAGTTACAAACAACGCAAAAAAACATACAAAATTGCTAGGAGCAATAAAAAAACGGCAGCCCTTCCCTTCGGCGCCATCTTAACAGTAAAGGGTGCATAACCGGTGGCAGGGAAGTCAGACGCAGGACAGCAGAACTTGGTAATAGCCACAGCAGTTTAATAGCAAAACCAACAGCATAAAAATAACAAGATATGGGTACAAATCCCGTCGCGCACCAATCAACACGTGAAAAGGAATTACAATAAACAATCCCTCACAAAGACATGGGGGGGAACAGAGGATTAAATACACAACAAGTGATTGAGGAAATTGAAACCAGCTGTGAGGAAAAACAAGACAAAACACATGGAAAATGAAAAGTGGATCGATGATGGCTAGAAGACCGGCGAGGCCCACGGCTGAGCGCCGCCGGAACATTTAACATTTACATTTAAGTCATTTAGCAGACGCTCTTATCCAGAGCGACTTACAAATTGGGAACAAGGAGAGGACCCGACTTCGGCGGAAACCGTGACATCGTCTCAGAATCTGATATAGTTACGCCATTAAGATCATAATGAATAAGATTTTATCTGATCCTGGTCCTGATGGCGGAGTTGAATGAAGAGTTAGTGGGTTTGATTCCCTTCCGGCTTTAGCTACATACTAAACCCTGAACAAAAACGGTGTCATTCTAGATCCTGCTTCTAAACATCTAGCTAAACATAGTGAAACGTGGATAGTTGTTGTTCACTAAGTGACTGCTAAACCTACTCCATGTCTGTGTATCATGTTGTATTTCTGTATCAGAATATATATATATATATATATATATATATATATATATATATATGAATCTACATCATGTTGTAATTCTGTATCTACATCCAGTATTCAAAAACTGGGGAACGCGCAATGCCGTTCGCTAACTAAAAATGTTATTCACATAAAAATAATATATATATCTCAGCAAAAAAAGAAACGTCCTCTCACTGTCAACTGCATTTATTTTCAGCGAACTTAACATGTGTAAATATTTGTATGAACATAACAAGATTTAACAACTGACACATAAACTGAACAAGTTTAACTAACAGATGGAATAATGTGTCCCTGAACAAAAGGTAGGGGGTCAAAATCAAAAGTAACAGTCAGTATCTGGTGTGGCCACCAGCTGCATTAAGTACTGCGGTGCATCTCCTCTAGGGAAACCTTCCCTCTTGCTCAGACATTTAGAAACAAAACATGACAAATTTGAAAAACAAGCCATGGGAGTTTTTTGAGCGAGAATAAAGACGATTTTCGAGTAGTAAGAGTAGTAAGACATGAATAAAAGATACCATTAATAAGAAGGGTCTAGAAGCTACTGAGTGGCTAGGACAGGGAAGCCCCATGCGATTGTGGAGGAATTCATTCTTCCTGCTGCGGATATGGCTGGGACAATGCTGGGGGAAAATGCCCAAAAAACTATAAACTGTCGACAATGCCTTCGTCAAACAACTTGGTTTCACGACACATCAGTGACATGGCAGTAGATGTTTTGAAACAATTCCTGCTTCACATACAAGCCAGTGAATTATATGCATTACAGCTGGATGAGTCAACGTACGTGGCAGGCCTGGTACAGCTCCTGCTATATGTCCATTACGTTTATAGGGGGTCAATTAAGGAAGCCACTGGAAACCAGGACAACATGAGAGGACATTGTTAAAGTACTGGACATCATTGTGACATCAAATGGACTTTGGTGGTAAAGATGTGTTGGTATCTGTACTGATGATGCAAAAACCATGACAGGAAGACATAATAGAGTGGTAACGCAGGTGCAAGCAGTTGCTCCTGACGCCACTTGGGTACACTGCAGCAACCACCGAGAGGCTCTTGGGTACACTGCAGCATCCACCGAGAGGCTCTTGGGTACACTGCAGCAACCACCGAGAGGCTCTTGGGTACACTGCAGCATCCACCGAGAGGCTCTTGGGTACACTGCAGCATCCACCTAGAGGCTCTTGGGTACACTGCAGCATCCACCGAGAGGCTCTTGGGTACACTGCAGCATCCACCGAGGGCACACTGCAGCATCCACCGAGAGGCTCTTGGGTACACTGCAGCATCCACCAAGAGGCTCTTGGGTACACTGCAGCATCCACCGAGAGGCTCTTGGGTACACTGCAGCATCCACCGAGAGGCTCTTGGGTACACTGCAGCATCCACCGAGAGGCTCTTGGGTACACTGCAGCATCCACCGAGAGGCTCTTGGGTACACTGCAGCATCCACCGAGAGGCTCTTGGGTACACTGCAGCATCCACCGAGAGGCTCTTGGGTACACTGCAGTTTACAAGACATTTTGGACACTACTGTGAAAATGGATAACTTTGTTAAAGCAAGGCCCCAGAACTCTCATGGATTTTCTGCATTACACAATGACTGCACTATGCAGTGATACGGGCAGTGACCATGTAACGCTTTTACAACATACGTGCGCTGGTCATCAAGGGGCAAAGTATTGACACATTTTATTGAGAGACGAGCTTAAAGTTTTCTTTACTGACCATAATTGTCACTTGTCTGACCGCTTGCATGATGACGAGTTTCCTCACACGACTGTTCTATCTAGGTGATATTTTTTATCACCTGAATGATCTGAATCTAGGATTACAGGGACTCTCTGCAACTATATTCAATGTGCAGGACAAAATTGAGGCTATGATTAAGAAGTTGGAGCTCTTTTCTGTCTGCATTAAAAACTTATTCGGGATCGGTGTCCCATCCCCGGGACAGTTGAGCTAATGTAGGCTAATGCGATTAGCATTAGCTTGTAAGTAACAAGAAAATTTCCCAGGACATAGACTTATCTGATTTTGGCAGAAAGCTTACATTCTTGTTAATCTAACTGCACTGTCCAATTTACAGCAGCTATTACAGTGAAAGAATACCATGCTATTGTTTGAGGAGAGTGCACCATTATGAACATGAAAAGCTAGTCATAAACAAATAAGGCACATTTGGGCAGTCGTGATAAAACATTTTGAACAGAAATACAATGGTTCATTGGCTCAGTTTAAAACTTTGCACATACACGATGTCACATGTGATATAGGGAAGTACCTGAGTGAGCTGAGTGAGCATTTACACAGGTACATTCCCGAAAACAGACGACACAAATAACTGGATTCGTTATCCCTTTCACGCGCTGCCTCCATTCCACTTACCGATATCTGAACAAGAAAGCCTCATCAAATCTGCAACGAGCGGTTCTGTGAAAATTGAATTTATTCAGAAGCCACTGCCAGATTTCTGGATTGGGCTGCACTCAGAGTTTCCTGCCTTGGCAAATTGTGCTGTTAAGACATTGATATCCCTTTGTAACCACATACCTATGTGAGAGTGGATTCTCGGCCTTCACTAGCATGAAAACTAAATACAGGCACAGACTGTGTGTGGAAAATTATTTAAGACTGAGATACACTCCAATACAATCCAACATTGAAGAGTTATGTGCATCCTTTCAAGCACACCCTTCTCATTAACCTGTGGTGAGTTATTCACCATTTTTGATGAACAAATAAGGTTTTATATGTAAGATGGCTAAATAATGAAAAAAATGATTGATTATTGTTTGATTATTGTTATATTATAATATAGTATTATTTGTGCCCTTGTCCAATAAGAGCTCTTTGTCGACACCAGCTGACCCTGGTGCTAGAGGGGGTACAGCTGGAGGTTGAATGTTTGAAGGGGTACAGCTGGAGGTTGAATGTTTGAAGGGGTACAGCTGGAGGTTGAATGTTTGAAGGGGTACAGCTGGAGGTTGAATGTTTGAAAGGGTACTGGACTATAAAACGTTTGGGAACCACTGCTCTGCATCATGCTACCGTGTGTGAATAGTAGAACATGAATAGCTGAAAGTCTCTTGGGATAACAACACCTGACCCTATGCCTATGTCATGGTGATATATAGACTTTCTGTGTCCTTCCTGTGCCATCCCATCTACCACCAGGACATTCATCCATCAGGCCAGGGACACTATGGACTGACTCTACCAGAGAAGTGCACGCAAAGGTGATTTCATTTCTTAATTAGGATTTATGTATCTGATTCACTGTAATACTTCTCTAAATAACAAGAAAATGTTTTGGCTGCAAGGAAAATATTTTATCCCGGCAAGACATTGTTCTGTGTCACAACCGGCACCCTATCTCCCATCCTATCTCCCACCCTACCTCCCACCCTATCCCCCACCCTACCTCCCACCCTATCTCCCATCCTATCTCCCACCCTATCTCCCACCCTATCTCCCACCCTATCTCCCACCCTACCTCCCACCCTATCTCCCACCCTATCTCCCACCCTATCTTCCATCCTACCTCCCACCCTATCTCCCACCCTACCTCCCACCCTATCTTCCATCCTATCTCCCACCCTATCTCCCATCCTATCTCCCACCCTATCTCCCACCCTATCTTCCACCCTACCTCTCCCACCCTATCTTCCACCCTACCTCCCATCCTATCCCCCACCCTATCTCCCACCCTATCTCCCATGCACTTATTTTGGACCAGGGAATATAGGGCTCTGGGTTGTTTTCAAAAGTAGTGCACTATATAGGGAATATGGAGCCAGTTAGAATGCACATATTAATTCCAACCAAAGAGCGAAGTCAGAAGAATATGGGAAACAAGGAAAATGTGTTTATCATTTGTTCCTCTACTTAGTCAAGTAAATATAAATCCCTCAAATATGGTCCCAAACCATTAGAGTATTATATAGGAAGGTAGGGTCTCAAACCATTAGAGTACTATATAATGTAAGTAGGGTCTCAAACCATTAGAGTATTAAATAACATAAGTAGGGTCCCAACCCATTAGAGTATTATATAGGAAGGTAGGGTCCCAAACCATTAGAGTATTATATAGGAAGGTAGGGTCTCAAATCATTAGAGTATTATATAGGACGGTAGGGTCCCAAACCATTAGAGTATTATACAACATAAGTATGGTCTCAACCCATTAGAGTATTATATAGGAAGGTAGGGTCTCAAACCATTTTTCTTTTCACCTTTATTTAAACCAGGTAGGCTAGTTGAGAACAAGTTCTCATTTGCAACTGCGACCTGGCCAATATAAAAAATAGCAGTGTGAACAGACAACAACACAGAGTTACACATGGAGTAAACAATTAACAAGTCAATAACACAGTAGAAAAAAAGAGAGTCTATATACATTGTGTACAAAAGGCATGAGGAGGTAGGCGAATAATTACAATTTTGCAGATTAACACTGGAGTGATAAATGATCAGATGGTCAGATGGTCATGTACCATTAGAGTATTAATATAGGAAGGTAGGGTCTCAACCCATTAGAGTATTATATAGGAAGGTAGGGTCTCAAACAATTAGAGTACTATATAACATAAGTAGGGTCCCAAACCATTATAGTATTATATAATGTAAGTAGGGTTCCAAACCATTAGAGTACTATATAATGTAAGTAGGGTTCCAAACCATTAAAGTACTATATAATGTAAGTAGGGTTCCAAACCATTAGAGTACTATATAATGTAAGTAGGGTCCCAAACCATTAGACAACTATATAATGTAAGTAGGGTTCCAAACCATTAAAGTACTATATAATGTAAGTAGGGTTCCAAACCATTAGA
Organism: Oncorhynchus nerka; assembly: GCF_034236695.1. Classification (NCBI taxonomy): domain Eukaryota; kingdom Metazoa; phylum Chordata; class Actinopteri; order Salmoniformes; family Salmonidae; genus Oncorhynchus; species Oncorhynchus nerka. The sequence goes on along the minus strand of NC_088401.1, from coordinate 6,759,293 downwards.
GTACTATATAATGTAAGTAGGGTCCCAAACCATTACAATTAGAGTACTATATAAAGTAAGTAGGGTCCCAAACCATTAGAGAACTATATAATGTAAGTAGGGTTCCAAACCATTAAAGTACTATATAATGTAAGTAGGGTCCCAAACCATTACCATTAGAGTACTATATAATGTAAGTAGGGTCCCAAACCAGTAGAGTATTATATAGGACGGTAGGGTCTCAAACATTTAGAGTACTATATAACATAAGTAGGGTCCCAAAACATTAGAGTATTATATAACATAAGTAGGGTCCCAAACCATTAGAGTATTATATAATGTAAGTAGGGTCCCAAACCAGTAGAGTATTATATAGGACGGTAGGGTCTCAAACATTTAGAGTACTATATAACATAAGTAGGGTCCCAAACCATTAGAGTACTATATAACATAAGTAGGGTCCCAAAACATTAGAGTATTATATAACATAAGTACGGTCCCAAAACATTAGAGTACTATATAACATAAGTAGGGTCCCAAACCATTAGAGTATTATATAGGAAGGTAGGGTCCCAAACCATTGGAGTACTATATAACATAAGTAGGGTCCCAAACCATTAGAGTACTATATAACATAAGTAGGGTCCCAAACCATTAGAGTACTATATAATGTAAGTAGGGTCCCAAACCATTAGAGTGCTATATAATGTAAGTAGGGTTGCAAACCATTAAAGTACTATATAATGTAAGTAGGGTTGCAAACCATTAAAGTACTATATAATGTAAGTAGGGTTCCAAACCATTGAAGTACTATATAATGTAAGTAGGGTCCCAAACCAGTAGAGTACTATATAATGTAAGTAGGGTCCCAAACCAGTAGAGTATTATATAGGACGGTGGGGTCTCAAACATTTAGAGTACTATATAACATAAGTAGGGTCCCAAAACATTAGAGTACTATATAACATAAGTAGGGTCCCAAACCATTAGAGTATTATATAATGTAAGTAGGGTCGCAAACCAGTAGAGTATTATATAGGACGGTAGGGTCTCAAACATTTAGAGTACTATATAACATAAGTAGGGTCCCAAAACATTAGAGTATTATATAGGAAGGTAGGGTCACAAACCATTAGAGTACTATATAACATAAGTAGGGTCCCAAACCATTAGAGTATTATATAGGAAGGTAGGGTCCCAAACCACTAGAGTACTATATAATGTAAGTAGGGTTCCAAACCATTAGAGTATTATATAGGAAGGTAGGGTCCCAAACCATTAGAGTATTATATAACATAAGTAGGGTCCCAAACCATTTAGTATTATATAGGAAGGTAGGGTCCCAAACCATTAGAGTACTATATAACTTAAGTAGGGTCCCAAACCATTAGAGTATTATATAACATAAGTAGGGTCCCAAACCATTAGAGTATTATATAATGTAAGTATGGTCCCAAACCATTAGAGTACTGTATAATGTAAGTAGGGTTCCAAACCATTAAAGTACTATATAATGTAAGTAGGGTCCCAAACCATTACCATTAGAGTACTATATAATGTAAGTAGGGTCCCAAACCATTGGAGTATTATATAGGAAGTTAGGGTTTCAAACCATTAGAGTATTAAATAACATAAGTAGGGTCCCAAACCATTAGAGTACTATATAACATAAGTAGGGTCCCAAACCATTAGAGTACTATATAATGTAAGTAGGGTCCCAAACCATTGGAGTATTATATAACATAAGTAGGGTTCCAAACCATTATAGTACTATATAATGTAAGTAGGGTCCCAAACATTAGAGTGCTACATAATGTAAGTAGGGTCCCAAACCATTAGAGTACTATATAACATAAGTAGGGTCCCAAACCATTAGAGTACTATATAATGTAAGTAGGGTCCCAAACCATTAGAGTACTATATAACATAAGTAGGGTCCCAAACCATTAGAGTACTATATAACATAAGTAGGGTCCCAAACCATTAGAGTACTATATAATGTAAGTAGGGTCCCAAACCATTAGAGTACTATATAACATAAGTAGGGTCCCAAACCATTAGAGTATTATATAATGTAAGTAGGGTCCCAAACCATTAGAGTACTATATAATGTAAGTAGGGTTCCAAACCATTAAAGTACTATATAATGTAAGTAGGGTCCCAAACCATTAGAGTAATATATAATGTAAGTAGGGTTGCAAACCATTAAAGTACTATATAATGTAAGTAGGGTTCCAAACCATTGAAGTACTATATAATGTAAGTAGGGTCCCAAACCCTTACCATTAGAGTACTATATAATGTAAGTAGGGTCCCAAAACAGTAGAGTATTATATAGGACGGTGGGGTCTCAAACATTTAGAGTACTATATAACATAAGTAGGGTCCCAAAACATTAGAGTACTATATAACAACAGTAGGGTCCCAAAACATTAGAGTATTATATAACATAAGTAGGGTCCCAAAACATTAGAGTACTATATAACATAAGTAGGGTCCCAAACCATTAGAGTATTATATAGGAAGGTAGGGTCCCAAACCATTAGAGTACTATATAATGTAAGTAGGGTTCCAAACCATTAGAGTACTATATAATGTAAGTAGGGTCCCAAACCATTACAATTAGAGTACTATATAATGTAAGTAGGGTCCCAAACCATTAGAGTATTATATAATGTAAGTAGGGTCCTAAACCATTAGAGAACTATATAATATAAGTAGGGTTCCAAACCATTAAAGTACTATATAATGTATGTAGGGTCCCAAACCATTACCATTAGAGTACTATATAATGTAAGTAGGGTCCCAAACCAGTAGAGTATTATATAGTACGGTAGGGTCTCAAACATTTAGAGTACTATATAACATAAGTAGGGTCCCAAAACATTAGAGTACTATATAACATAAGTAGGGTCCCAAAACATTAGAGTATTATATAACATAAGTAGGGTCCCAAAACATTAGAGTACTATATAACATAAGTAGGGTCCCAAAACATTAGAGTACTATATAACATAAGTAGGGTCCCAAACCATTGGAGTACTATATAACATAAGTAGGGTCCCAAACCATTAGAGTATTATATAATGTAAGTAGGGTTCCAAACCATTAGAGTACTATATAATGTAAGTAGGGTCCCAAACCATTACAATTAGAGTACTATATAATGTAAGTAGGGTCCCAAACCATTAGAGTATTATATAATGTAAGTAGGGTCCCAAACCATTAGAGAACTATAGGGTCCCAAACCATTAGAGTATTATATAAGTAGTAGGGTCCCAAACCCAAACCATTAAAGTACTATATAATGTAGTAGGGTCCAAATTGAATTAGAGTACTATATAATGTAAACCATTACCATTAGAGTACTATATAATGTAAGTAGGGTCCCAAACCAGTAGAGTATTATATAGTACGGTAGGGTCTCAAACATTTAGAGTACTATATAACATAAGTAGGGTCCCAAAACATTAGAGTACTATATAACATAAGTAGGGTCCCAAACCATTAGAGTATTATATAATGTAAGTAGGGTCCCAAACCAGTAGAGTATTATATAGGACGGTAGGGTCTCAAACATTTAGAGTACTATATAACATAAGTAGGGTCCCAAACCATTAGAGTACTATATAACATAAGTAGGGTCCCAAAACATTAGAGTATTATATAACATAAGTAGGGTCCCAAAACATTAGATTATATAACATAAGTAGGGTCCCAAACCATTAAATTATTAGGAAGGTAGGGTCCCAAACCTATTCCAAACCATTAAAGTACTATATAATGTAGTAGGGTCCCAAACCATTAGAGTACTATATAATTAGCAAACCATTAAAGTACTAGGGTTATAACATAAGTAGGGTCCCAAAACAGTAGAGTATTATTGGAGTACATTTATATAACATAAGTAGGGTCCCAAAACATTAGAGTACTATATAGTAGGGTCCCAAAACATTAGAGTATTATATATAATGTCCCAAAACATTAGAGTACTATATAACATAAGTAGGGTCCCAAACCATTAGAGTATTATATAGGAAGGTAGGGTCCCAAACCATTAGAGTAGTAGGGTTCCAAACCATTAGAGTACTATATAATGTAAGTAGGGTCCCAAACCATTATAGTACTATATAATGTAAGTAGGGTCCCAAACCATTAGTATTATATAATGTAAGTAGGGTCCCAAACCTAGAGAACTATATAATAGGGTTCCAAACCATTAAAGTACTATATAAATGTAGGGTCCCAAACCATTACCATTAGAGTACTATATAATGTAAGTAGGGTCCCAAACCAGTAGAGTATTATATAGTACGGTAGGGTCTCAAACATTTAGAGTATTATATAATGTAAGTAGGGTCCCAAACCATTAGAGTACTATATAATGTAAGTAGGGTCCCAAACCATTAGAGTACTATATAACATAAGTAGGGTCCCAAACCATTAGAGTATTATATAATGTAAGTAGGGTTCCAAACCATTGGAGTATTATATAACATAAGTAGGGTTCCAAACCATTATAGTACTATATAATGTAAGTAGGGTCCCAAACCATTAGAGTGCTACATAATGTAAGTAGGGTCCCAAACCATTAGAGTATTATATAACATAAGTAGGGTCCCAAACCATTAGAGTATTATATAATGTAAGTAGGGTCCCAAACCAGTAGAGTACTATATAATGTAAGTAGGTTTCCAAACCATTGAAGTACTATATAATGTAAGTAGGGTTCCAAACCATTAGAGTACTATATAACATAAGTAGGGTCCCAAACCATTAGAGTATTATATAATGTAAGTAGGGTTCCAAACCATTGGAGTATTATCTAACATAAGTAGGGTTCCAAACCATTATAGTACTATATAATGTAAGTAGGGTCCCAAACCATTAGAGTGCTACATAATGTAAGTAGGGTTCCAAACCATTAGAGTATTATATAACATAAGTAGGGTCCCAAACCATTAGAGTATTATATAATGTAAGTAGGGTCCCAAACCATTAGAGTACTATATAATGTAAGTAGGTTTCCAAACCATTGAAGTACTATATAATGTAAGTAGGGTTCCAAACCATTAGAGTACTATATAATGTAAGTAGGGTCCCAAACCATTACCATTAGAGTACTATATAATGTAAGTAGGGTCCCAAACCAGTAGAGTATTATATAGGACGGTGGGGTCTCAAACATTTAGAGTACTATGTAACATAAGTAGGGTCCCAAAACATTAGAGTACTATATAACATAAGTAGGGTCCCAAACCATTAGAGTATTATATAATGTAAGTAGGGTCCCAAACCAGTAGAGTATTATATAGGACGGTAGGGTCTCAAACATTTTAGTACTATATAACATAAGTAGGGTCCCAAACCATTAGAGTACTATATAACATAAGTAGGGTCCCAAAACATTAGAGTATTATATAACATAAGTAGGGTCCCAAAACATTAGAGTACTATATAACATAAGTAGGGTCCCAAACCATTAGAGTATTATATAGGAAGGTAGGGTCCCAAACCATTAGAGTACTATATAACATAAGTAGGGTCCCAAACCATTAGAGTATTATATAGGAAGGTAGGGTCCCAAACCACTAGAGTACTATATAATGTAAGTAGGATTTCAAACCATTAGAGTATTAAATAACATAAGTAGGGTCCCAAACCATTAGAGTACTATATAACATAAGTAGGGTCCCAAACCATTTGAGTATTATATAATGTAAGTAGGGTCCCAAACCATTAGAGTACTATATAATGTAAGTAGGGTTCCAAACCATTAGAGTAGTATATAACATATGTAGGGTCCCAAAACAATTGGATGTCCATGTACTATATTTAAGGACCAAAACATTAGAGTACTATATAAGTAGGTTAACAATTCTACTTATAAAAACAGTACATAACTATTTACTATATAGTATATAGTACTAATTAAACAGTACTATATTCTTTAGGAAGGGTCCCAAACCATTAGAGTACTATATAAGTAGGTTAACAAACCATTTGAGTACTATATACTGTAGACACGGTCCCAAACCATTATATTACCATATAAGTAGGTTAACAAATCATTTGTTTACTTTCTACTTTAGCAATGTTCCCAAACCCTTAGAGTACTATATAAGTAGGTTAACAAATCATGTGAGGACTATGTACAGTAGGTAGTGTCCCAAACTATTAGAGTACTATATACTGTAGGCAGGGTCCCAAACCATTAGTGTACTATATACTGTAGTAAGGGTCCCAAACCATTAGTGTACTCTTTACTGTAGGTAGGGTTCCAAACCATTAGATTACTATATATTGTAGGAAGGGTCCCAAACCATTAGTGTACTATATATTGTAGGAAGGGTCCCAAACCATTAGAGTACTATATATTGTAGGAAGGGTCCCAAACCATTCAAGTACTATATACTGTAGGAAGGGTCCCAAACCATTCAAGTACTATATACTGTAGGAAGGGTCCCAAACCATTCAAGTACTATATACTGTAGGAAGTGTCCCAAACCATTAGAGTACTATATATTGTAGGAAGGGTCCCAAACCATTAGAGTACTATATACTGTAGGAAGGGTCCCAAACCATTAGTGCGCCATATACTGTATGTAGGGTTAGAAATCTAGGGTACTATTTAATGAGGGTCCCAAACTATTTGAGCACTATATAAAGATTGTCCCAAACTATTGGAGTAATGAATGGCTATACTGTACATGCTTATTGTTTTGGCTATGGGAATAATTAGCCTAAGGCTTAGCAGTTATACATGTGGTTTTGAAGGGGACATTTTAATATTTTGTCCATCAACATTTGCCCAACAACATGGTTACTCAGTTTTTTTTTTACCTCAATCAAATGAGTATATAGTGCATTACTTTTCACCAGAGCCCTATGAGTAGTAGGGTAGTTGTAAACGGTATAGATTGCCATTTGTGACACAACCCCAGTCCACTCAGTGGTGTGCCTGATAGACGGAGGGGACAGGTGCAACGCTCAAGCTATGACATCAGCGGTGGCCATTTTCTGTTTTCTTCCTCAACCGACTCTCGGTTCCCATGGTCACCACTGTGGTTCCACAGCTGCAGAGCGGAACGAATGGTGTGTGACAAGAGTTGAACATGTGGCCATTAAGAGAGTATGTACGCATCTCAAATGGCACCCTATTCCCCTTTATAGGGCATTACTTTGGACTAGAGCTCTGTGGACCCGTCTAAAAATAGGGTACCCTATAGGGAATAGGGTACCATTCAGGACAACGCCAGTGGAATCACTGAGGAGGATATCTGTGACTCCTTTTAACAGAGTCAACCTGTATTTGAGAGCAGATTGAAATGGTTTAATAGTGAACTTTAAGATGAAGGTAGTAGGCTTTGACCAAGCTATTCTTTGATGCAGAATTAAATGGTTTAACAGTTATTAACTTACATTGTGCAATGACTAATCTGTTTTTGATGTTGGGACTTTTAAACAATTTTAGAAGTTACTTAAGATGTTAGACTTAATCCATATTTAGGGTTAGGGCTCTGTGAAATGGTAAACAACAGCTGCTAGTAGCAGACCATTATATTTGATATGTAAAGATCCCCTGTTCTACTTTGTCCTGGTGTTGGCACATTTCACTAATCCATTTGTGCTAGAACATGTTGCTGACAACGTTGCTAACTATGCTATCTGTTATGCTACCACTTAGTACAGATTCATCAGATTGCACGCCAGGAGAGAGGCAATGGTTTTGTGGAATTTACAGTGACCTTCTGGCAATGTACTGCACCTTTACCAGAATGTCCAGGTTTCACACAAATTCCTGTTTCGAGTGTTCCTCGAATCAGGAGGAGTTGAGAACGGAGGGAATCCTTCAACTGGGATTTTGGGTAATGTTACAGGAATAGGAAACCATTTGGGATCCGTGGGCCGCAAACGTTAAAAGTCATGATGTCAGAATGTTCTAGAAGCACGCTGTTGTTCCCACAACGTTATGATGTCAGAATGTTCTAGAAACACGCTGTTGTTCCCACAACGTTATGATGTCAGAATGTTCTAGAAGCACGCTGTTGGTCCCACAACGTGATGATGTCAGAATGTTCTAGAAACACACTGTTGTTCCCACAACGTTATGATGTCAGAATGTTCTAGAAGCACGTTGTTGTTCCCACAACATTATGATGTCAGAATGTTCTAGAAGCACGCTGTTGTTCCCACAACGTTATGATGTCAGAATGTTCTAGAAGCACGTTGTTGTTCCCACAACATTATGATGTCAGAATGTTCTAGAAGCACGCTGTTGTTCCCACAACATTATGATGTCAGAATGTTCTAGAAGCACGCTGTTGTTCCCACAGTGTGTGTTTTACAGCCCAGGGCATAAAGATCTACCGCTCAGCTGAGAGAACCACTTTCAACACTTTCTTTGGAAGCTAGGTTTAGGGACAAGAAAACAGAGAAAATATATACACTCTTTCAGACAAGAGCCCACATCTGTCTGGGATCTTTATGGAGCATCAGTCAGCTAATCACCACACCTCTTTTACCCAGCTCTGGCTAGCCTTTCACTACACCAGCCCACACACCCTGGCTGTTACCCAGCCCTGGCTAGCCTTTCACTACACCAGCCCCCACCCCTGGCTCTTACCCAGCCCTGTTCTAAACCCGATGAGCTAACAGGCTATATATTGTAAGGCTCATCAACTATCCAAGACCATCTGTGTATCATCAGATGGGCCTATCCAGACCATCTGTATATCATCAGATGGGCCTATCCAGACCATCTGTAGGTCATCAGATGGGTCTATCCAGACCATCTGTATATCATCAGATGGGTCTATCCAGACCATCTGTAGGTCATCAGATGGGACTATCCAGACCATCTGTAGGTCATCAGATGGGACTATCCAGACCATCTGTATATCATCAGATGGGACTATCCAGACCATCTGTGTATCATCAGATGGGACTATCCAGACCATCTGTATATCATCAGATGGGCCTATCCAGACCATCTGTATATCATCAGATGGGACTATCCAGACCATCTGTATATCATCAGATGGGACTATCCAGACCATCTGCATATCATCAGATGGGACTATCCAGACCATCTGCATATCATCAGATGGGACTATCCAGACCATCTGTATATCATCAGATGGGACTATCCAGACCATCTGTATATCATCAGATGGGACTATCCAGACCATCTGTAGGTGATGGGATGGGACTATCGAGACCATCTGTAGGTCATCAGATGGGACTATCGAGACCATCTGTATATCATCAGATGGGGCTATCCAGACCATCTGTATATCATCAGATGGGACTATCCAGACCATCTGTAGGTCATCAGATGGAACTATCCAGACCATCTATAGGTCATCAGATGGGACTATCGAGACCATCTGTAGGTCATCAGATGGGATAATTGAGACCATCTGTATATCAGATGGGACTATCCAGACCATCTGTATATCAGATGGGACTATCCAGACCATCTGTAGGTCATCAGATGGGACTATCCAGACCATCTGTATATCAGATGGGACTATCCAGACCATCTGTAGGTCATCAGATGGGACTATCCAGACCATCTGTAGGTCATCAGATGGGACTATCCAGACCATCTGTATATCAGATGGGACTATCCAGACCACCTGTAGGTCATCAGATGGGTCTATCCATACCATCTGTAGGTCATCAGATGGGACTATCGAGACCATCTGTATTTCATCAGATGGGACTATCCAGACCATCTGTAGGTCATCAGATGGGACTATCGAGACCATCTGTATGTCATCAGATGGGACTATCCAGACCATCTGTATATCATCAGATGGGATTATCCAGACCATCTGTAGGTCATCAGATGGGACTATCAAGACCATCTGTATATCATCAGATGGGACTATCCAGACCATCTGTAGGTCATCAGATGGGACTATCGAGACCATCTGTATGTCATCAGATGGGACTATCGAGACCATCTGTAGGTCATCAGATGGGCATATCCAGACCATCTGTATATCATCAGATGGGCCTATTCAGATAAAGTGGGGCTAAGAGTTCCATTGTGATATCACCAGATGGGACTATCCAGATAAAGTGGGGCTCAGAGTTCCATTGTGATATCACCAGATGGGACTATCCAGATAAAGTGGGGCTCAGAGTTCCATTGTGATATCACCAGATGGGACTATCCAGATAAAGTGGGGCTCAGAGTTCCATTGTGATATCACCAGATGGGACTATCCAGATAAAGTGGGGCTCAGAGTTCCATTGTGATATCACCAGATGGGGCTATTCAGATAAAGTGGGGCTAAGAGTTCCATTGTGATGTCATCAGATGGGACTATCCAGATAAAGTGGGGCTCAGAGTTCCATTGTGATTTCCCGCCACATATACAGTGTGAGTATTTGATTTGATACTTTTTATTAGTTCCATGCAAAATTACAGCATTCAGTTACAGCAGGTTTCAAAAGAGTTAAAAATATAAAATATACACACCAATTCCAATAATTTGTTACTCAAATGCAACCACACACTATTTCAAGTTATTTCAATCTTATGCAATCATTATTACATGCATTTGCCATGAGGGAGAGAGTGAGTGAGTGAGTGAGTGAGTGAGTGAGTGAGTGAGTGAGTGAGTGAGTGAGTGCGAGAGAGAGAGAGTGCGAGAGAGAGAGAGTGCGAGAGAGAGTGAGTGAGTGTGAGAGAGTGTGAGAGAGAGAGTGAGAGAGAGAGAGTGCGAGAGAGAGTGAGTGAGTGTGAGAGAGTGTGAGAGAGAGTGAGAGAGAGAGAGAGTGAGAGTGAAAGAGACAACAGAATGGCTTAATAACATTCTGAATAATAAATGAGATAATTCAACAATCAAAGTGCATCAGAACTAGTATCCCTACTGATAGCTCATTCATGCTAATCAAACAAGACGTTTTAAAATCAGTTAAATTATTGTATTTTTAACAGATGACAATCTACTGTGTTTTAAATGTGCTAATAATATAATAGTATGTCTTAATAGCGGTAATATCTTAGTTGTTGTATAGTTGATGGTCACCGGTTAAGGTTCTTGTTCTTGATTGCCTTGATCAGCGGGATCCACTTCGAGCATTCGGCTCGACCCCAGTTTGACATCTGCCTGTGACCTTTGACCTCTGTGGGCCCGTCATGTTCGTCTGCCTCCGAGGTGATCTCCATCTTCTGGATCATCAGCTTCATCAGGTCGTGCTGCTTCTCCAGCACACTGGATATCTCCTTCAGTCTGTATGGGATTATATATTAGATAGATACATACACTAGATATCTCCTTCAGTCTGTATGGGATTATATAGAGATATACATACAGGATATCTCCTTCAGTCTGTATGGGATTATATTATATATTATATAGATATATACACTAGATATCTCCTTCAGTCTGTATGGGATTATATAGAGATATACACACTAGATATCTCCTTCAGTCTGTATGGGATTATATAGAGATATACATACAGGATATCTCCTTCAGTCTGTATGGGATTATATGATATATTATATAGATATATACACTAGATATCTCCTTCAGTCTGTATGGGATTATATTATATATTATATAGATATACACACTGGATATCTCCTTCAGTCTGTATGGGATTATATTATATAGATATATACACTAGATATCTCCTTCAGTCTGTATGGGATTATATTATATATTATATAGATATATACACTAGATATCTCCTTCAGTCTGTATGGGATTATATAGAGATATACACACTATATATCTCCTTCAATCTGTATGGGATTATATAGAAATATAAATACTGGATATCTCCCTCAGTCTGTATAGGAACATAAAAATATAAATACTGGATACCTCCTTTAGTCTATAACATAGAAACACACACATGATATCTCCTTCAGTCTAAAACATAACCAGTATTTATATTTTTATGTTATAGACTAAAGGGGGTATCCTGTGTGTATGTTTCTATGTTATAGACTAAAGGAGGTATCCTGTGTGTATGTTTCTATGTTATAGACTAAAGGGGGTATCCTGTGTGTATGTTTCTATGTTATAGACTAACGGAGATATCCAGTATTTATATTTTTATCTCCTTCAGTCTATAATATATAAATACTGGATATCTCCTTCAGTCTATAACATATAAATACTGGATATCTCCTTCAGTCTATAACATAGAAATATAAATACTGGATATCTCCTTCAGTCTATAACATAGAAATATAAATACTGGATATCTCCTTCAGTCTATAACATAGAAACATAGACCGAAGAAGACCACTAGAGGCTGCTCACACACCACACAACTCCTAGCCCACCTTTACACACACCACACAACAACCGTTTCTGATCGTACGCGTCACCTTTGCTTCTGTTTGTGTAGTTTGGCTTCGACAGAGGTTGAAGTTGATGAGTTGGTCAATAGATGAGTACGCACTTCGTTGGCTTCTCCTTGACTCCAGAACTGCAGTAGATAGAGACCATTTGAACAACCAACCGGTTACCAGTGAATACTGCACAGCCCTTGAATTATTTAGTATAATGATGAAACTCGAAGACGATCATATATGTTGGATATACAGTACCAGTCAAAGGTTTGGACACACCTACTCATGGAATGATTTTTAAAATGTATTTTTACTATTTTCAACATTGTAGAATAATAGTGAAGACGTCAAAACTATGACATTACACAAATGGAATCATGAAGTAACCAAAGAACAGTGTTAAACAAATCAAAATATATATTTGAGATTCTTCAAGTAGACATCCTTTGCCTTGATGACAGCTTTGCACACTCTTTGTATTCTCACAACCAGCTTTATGAGAAATGCTTTTCCAACAGTCTTGAAGGAGTTCCCACATATGCTGTTGGCTGATGTGTTGGTATTCAGGCCAAAGAGTTCAATTTCGGTTTCATCAGACCAGAGAATCTTGTTTCTTTAGGTGCCCTTTTACAAATTCCAAGCGGGCTGTCATGTGCCTTTTACTGAGGAGTGGCTTCCGTCTGGCCACTCTACCATAAAGGCCTGATTGGTGGAGTGCTGCAGAGATGGTTTTCCTTCTGAAAGGTTCTCCCATCTCCACAGAGGAACTCTGGAGCTCTGTCAGAGTGACCATCTGGTTCTTGGTCACCTCCCTGACCAATGTCCTTCTCCCCCGATAGCTCAGTTTAGCCGGGCGGCCAGCTCGGACGTGTCTTGGTGGTTCTAAACGTCTTCCATTTTAGAATGATGGAGGCCACCCAGGTGTTCTTGTGGAAAAAGTAACTCTACTCTAAGTGATACAGCCTGTAACTCTAAGTGATACAGCCTGTAACTCTAAGTGATACAGATTGTAACTCTAAGTGATACAGATTGTAACTCTAAGTGATACAGCCTGTACCTCTAAGTGATACAGCCTGTACCTCTAAGTGATACAGCCTGTAACTCTAAGTGATACAGCCTGTACCTCTAAGTGATACAGCCTGTACCTCTAAGTGATACAGCCTGTACCTCTAAGTGATACAGCCTGTAACTCTAAGTGATACAGCCTGTAACTCTAAGTGATTCAGCCTGTAACTCTAAGTGATTCAGCCTGTAACTCTAAGTGATTCAGCCTGTAACTCTAAGTGATACAGCCTGTAACTCTAAGTGATACAGCCTGTAACTCTAAGTGATACAGCCTGTAACTCTAAGTGATTCAGCCTGTAACTCTAAGTGATACAGCCTGTATCTCTAAGTGATACAGCCTGTAACTCTAAGTGATACAGCCTGTAACTCTAAGTGATACAGCCTGTAACTCTAAGTGATACAGCCTGTAACTCTAAGTGATACAGCCTGTAACTCTAAGTGATACAGCCTGTACCTCTAAGTGATACAGCCTGTAACTCTAAGTGATACAGCCTGTACCTCTAAGTGATACAGCCTGTACCTCTAAGTGATACAGCCTGTAACTCTAAGTGATACAGCCTGTAACTCTAAGTGATTCAGCCTGTAACTCTAAGTGATTCAGCCTGTAACTCTAAGTGATTCAGCCTGAGTGATACAGCCTGTAACTCTAAGTGATACAGCCTGTAACTCTAAGTGATACAGCCCTGTAACTCTAAGTGATTCAGCCTGTAACTTTAAGTGATACAGCCTGTAACTCTAAGTGATACAGCCTGTAACTCTAAGTGATACAGCCTGTATCTCTAAGTGATACAGCCTGTAACTCTAAGTGATACAGCCTGTAACTCTAAGTGATACAGCCTGTAACTCTAAGTGATACAGCCTGTAACTCTAAGTGATACAGCCTGTAACTCTAAGTGATACAGCCTGTAACTCTAAGTGATACAGCCTGTAACTCTAAGTGATACAGCCTGTAACTCTAAGTGATACAGCCTGTAACTCTAAGTGATTCTGCTATTCATGTTTTTTTTTAAGTCATTCTTTATTTTTTTTGCCTCAGCTTTTGAACGTTTTGTAGTTTTGTAGTTGTATACACTCAGTGTTATAATCTACATTGATCATCCTCCGTTCTCTATGTCGTTTGTTATTGAAGACCTCAATAGAGAAGACATCAATCTACACCAGGCACCATACCTACCTTGGAGCACTTGCGGTTGGGATAGATGGTGATGGATGACTGGTCCACTCTCTTCAACAACCAGTATGGCATCTTCTCCTCCAGATTGGTGTGGAGTTCAATCTGACATAGAGAGACATCATTGCCTTCAGTCATCAAAATCCACAAAGAATTTTGTCATATATGAGTATTTGGAGAAAGGTTAAGCTATATTTTGGTATACTAGTACAATATGATGAAGAAGTGACGTTGAACCAATCAGAACAAACTTTACAATGACACTAAAACAAGTACCCATTAGCTATTCAAAATGTCTAAAATTCCTCAAAACACCCCAAAATACGCATAAAATTACAAAAATCTTATCAAGTGGACTTGACCGTTATCCAGCTACAAACCTGCATGGCTATTCTCTTCAGAGTGGCACTTCTCTGTACCTCAGCGATGTCACCGACAGCCAATCCAATCTGTGGTACACACAAAGGGACACCAATAGGAACCATCAATATTTTGATGGGTTGTCAGCTATCCATTGACAATTAGCATTGACCTCCCATAGTCTCTTTTCCCTGCGAAAAGTGGGTGTGTCTTTCAATAGTCTAAAGCGGTTTCCTCTCCATGTCTCCTCCCATTCATCAATAAAGAGACAAGGAAAGATCTAAGGAAAAGAGACCAGAGAGGGAGCCACTTTAGACTGTTGAGATTAATCCCTTAGATCAATGGTGTCTAACTCATTAATCTGCAAAAATGAAGACAAAATTCAATGCAGACATATCATTATTCAGCCTGGTCTCATTGACTATACATAACATATTACATGTAGGGGGATACCTAGTCAGTTGTACAACTTGAATGCAATCAACTGAAATGTGTCTTCCGCATTTAACCAGACCCCTCTAACCACACACTATGCTGGCCTTTTATGCAGAGTTGCAAAGAAAAAGCCATATCTCAGACTGGCCAACAAAAATAAAATATTAAGATGGGCAAAACAAAAGACGCTGGACAGAGGAACTCTGCCTAGAATGCCAGCATCCTGAAGTTGCCTGTTGACGTTGAGGCTGGTGTTTTGCGGGTACTATTTAATGAAGCTGCCAGTTTAAGACTTGTGAGGCGTCTGTTTCTCAAACTAGACACCCTAATGTACTTGTCCTCTTGCTCAGTTGTGCACCGGGTCCTCCCACTCCTCTTTCTATTCCGGTTAGAGCCAGTTTGCGCAGTTCTGTGAAGGGAGTAGTACACAGCATTGTACGAGATCTTCAGTTTCTTGACAATTTCCTCGCATGGAATAGCCTTCATTTCTCAGAACAAGAATAGACTGACGAGTTTCAGAAGAAAAGTCTTTGTTTCTGGACATTTGAGCCTGTAATCGAACCCACAAATACTGATGCTCCAGATACCCAACTAACTTCTTTAATCAGAACAACAGTTTTCAGCTGTGTGAACATAATTGCAAAATTACCTCTGCTGTTTTCAATCAAGATCTCGTCGATCACTTCCTCATTGCCTGCATCCGTAATGGGTCTGCGACCAAATGACCACCCCTCATCACTGTCAAACGCTCCCTAAAACACTTATGCAAGCAGGCCTTTCTAAGCAACCTGGCAAGGGTATCCTGAAATGACATTGACCTCATCCCGTCAGTAGATGATGCCTGGCTAATCTTTAAAAGTGCCTTCCTCACCATCTTAAAAAGCATGCCCCATTCAACAAATGTAGAACTAGGAACAGATATAGTCCTTGGTTCACTCCAGACCTGTCTGCCTTGTCCAGCACAAAAACATCCTGTGGCGTTCTGCATTAGCATCGAATAGCCCCCTTAAAATGCTTTTTCAGGGAAGTTAGGAACAAATATACACAGGCAGTTAGGAAAGCTAAGGCTAGCTTTTTCAAACAGAAATTTGCATCCTGTGGTACTAACTCAAAAAAGTTCTGGAACACTGTAAAGTCCATGGAGAATAAGAGCACGTCCTCCCAGCTGCCCACTGCACTGAGGCTAGGAAACACTGTCACCACTGATAAATCCACTACAATTGAGAATTTCAATAAGCATTTCTCTACGGCTGACCATGCTTTCCACCTGGCTACCCCTATCAACTGCCTGTTGTCCGGAGGGCCTGTTGTCTGGACCTCTGGCAGTCTCTATGGGGGTGCCACAGGGTTCCATTCTCAGGCCGACTCCCTCCTCTGTATAGATCAGATGTTGCTCTTGCTGCTGGTGATTCTCTGATACACCTCTATGCAGACGACACCATTATGTATACTTCTGGCCCCTCTTTGGACACAGTGTTAACTAACCTCCAGACAATCTTCAACGCCATAAAACTCTCCTTCCGTGGCCTCCAACTGCTCTTAAACGCAAGTAAAACTAAATGCATGCTCTTCAACCGATCACTGCCTGCACCTGCTCGCCCATCCAGCATTACTACTCTGGACGGCTCTGACTTAGAATACGTGGACGACTACAAATACCTAGGTGTCTGTTTAGACTGTAAACTCTCCTTCCAGACGCACATTAATCATCTCCAAACCTAAATTAAATCTAGAACTGGCTTCCTATATCGCAACAAAGCATCCTTCACTCATGCTGCCAAACATACCCTCGTAAAACTGACCATCCTACCAATTCTCAACTTCAGTGATGTCATCTATAAAATTGCCTCCAACACTCTACTCAACAACCTGGATGCAGTCTATCAGTGCCATCCATTTTGTCACCAATGCCCCATATACTACCCACCACTGTGACCTGTACGCTCTCGTTGGCTGGCCCTCGCTTCATACTTGTCGCCAAACCCACTGGCTACAGGTTATCTTCAAGTCTCTGCTAGGTAAAGCCCCGCCTTATCTCAGCTCACTGGTCACCATAGCAGCACGCGCTCCAGCAGGTGTATTTCACTGGTCACCCCCAAAGCTAATACCTCCTTTGGTCGTCTTTCCTTACAGTTCTCTGCTGCAAATGACTGGAACAAACTGCAAAAATCTCTGAAGCTGGAGACTCATATCTCCCTCACTAACTTTAAGCATCAGCTGTCAGAGTAGCTCACAGATCATTGCACCTGTACACAGCCCATCTATCTACCTATCTCATCCCCACACAGTATTTATTTATTTATCTTGCTCCTTTGCACCCCAGTATCTCTACTTGCACATTCATCTTCGGCACATCTACCATTCCAGTGTTTAATTGCTATATTGTAATTACTTCGTCACCATGGCCTATATACACTGTATATAGACTTTGTTTTCTTTTGTTCTACTGTATTATTGACTATGTTTTGTTTATTCCATGTGTAACTCTGTGTTGTTGTATGTGTCAAATTGCTATGCTTTATCTTGGCCAGGTCGCAGTTGTAAATGAGAACTGGTTCTCAACTTGCCTACCTGGTTAAATAAAGGTGAAATTAAATTTAAAATAGATTCAACTACCCAAGCAGAAGATACACCTCCTTCAAATGTTGATATTTGGTTGTGTTGACAACCAAACAATTCAATATCACTAAATATCATTATATTTGAAATCAACAAGAGCTTGAAACCCTGATTTATAGTTAATTTGTTGGTTGAATTCTGGGTTGAATTTAAACAATAACCGTTTATGGTTTTGACTAATATAACATTTCATTTGCTCTTTTAAACCCTTTGGAATGACTCTGATAGCAACAGTGAGTCTATTTAGGGTCTCATCTTAACTGCTGAGAGGCAGAATAGTAGAATACACAGGGTGAAATTTCAAAATGTTGTGCATCAGTAGTTTTTCCCTTGTTATGTCAGTCACGGACAGTCACTCAATTAGACAACATTTTCTTATATTGGTACATTTGTAGATTGGTAAATCGGCCAGATGTTTAAACCTGGTCGAATTACTGACTGGGGGGCCCCTACTGATTTTGTGAGTCACTTTCAGATATCATACTAAAAACAGAAAACATTTCTCTTCCTTAATGGCAAAATGTGTAGATTTGCAGGAAAGTAACTCTAAAAAGGTAAATTGGATGAAGTTTTTGGTGCAGGCCGGGACATCAATCATTTTTTATTTAACTAGGCAAGTCGGTTAAGAACAGATTCGACGGCCTACTACGCTGGGCCAATTGTGCGCCGCCCTATGGACTCCCAATCACGGCCGGTTGTCATACAGCCTGGATTTGAACCAGGGTGTCTTTAGTGGCGCCTTAGACCACTACACCACTCGGGAGCCCCAGATACTGGGTCATCATGGAGAGGCTTACCATCATGTTCATCAGCAGGATCGGCACGAAGATGATAAATATAACCAACATGTAGAAAGTGATGAAGGGAAATGGAAATTTGTTGTGTAGGTACATGTCCAGAAAATTGCTTTGGTAATTCAGTTCCCCGACCATCATCACAAAGATCTGGATCACTGACAAGTCCAGTCGCTCAAACTCTTCCTAAAGACAAACGTGAGAAGAAAAAAAAACAGTTTGTCAGAACAGAACAGAACAGAGGGAAAACTGGGACTGAAAAACATCTCTCAAGGCCATCAGACTGCTAAACATCTTCTCTCTCAAGGCCATCAGACTGCTAAACATCTTCTCTCTCAAGGCCATCAGACTGCTAAACATCTTCTATCTCAAGGCCATCAGACTGCTAAACATCTTCTCTCTCAAGGCCATCAGACTGCTAAACATCTTCTCTCTCAAGGCCATCAGACTGCTAAACATCTTCTCTCTCAAGGCCATCAGACTGCTAAACATCTTCTCTCTCAAGGCCATCAGACTGCTAAACAGCTTCTCTCTCAAGGCCATCAGACTGCTAAACATCTTCTATCTCAAGGCCATCAGACTGCTAAACATCTCTCTCTCAAGGCCATCAGACTGCTAAACAGCTTCTATCTCAAGGCCATCAGACTGCTAAACAGCCATCACTAACTCAGAGGCTGCTGCCTACATTGAGACCCAATCACTGGCCACTTTAACACATGGACCACTAATCTGTTTATACAATGCCACTTCAAATAATGTTTACATTACTCATATCATATATATATATATATATATATATATATATATATATACACACATATTTTTACAAATTCTCAGTCATCCCTTTACATTTGTGTGTATTAGGTAGTTTTTGGGGAATTGTTAGATTACTTGTTAGATATTACCGCACTGTCCGAACTAGAAGCACAAACATTTCACTACATTTGCATTAACATCTGCTAACCATGTGTTTGTGTCCATTAACATCTGCTAACCATGTGTATGTGTCCAATAACATCTGCTAACCATGTGTATGTGTCCAATAACATCTGCTAACCATGTGTATGTGACCATTAACATCTGCTAACCATGTGTATGTGTCCATTAACATCTGCTAACCATGTGTATGTGACCAATAACATCTGCTAACCATGTGTATGTGTCCAATAACATCTGCTAACCATGTGTATGTGTCCATTAACATCTGCTAACCATGTGACCAATAACATCTGCTAACCATGTGTATGTGACCAATAACATCTGCTAACCATGTGTTTGTGTCCAATAACATCTGCTAACCATGTGTTTGTGTCCAATAACATCTGCTAACCATGTGTTTGTGTCCAATAACATCTGCTAACCATGTGTTTGTGTCCAATAACATCTGCTAACCATGTGTTTGTGTCCAATAACATCTTTGTTTTGTTTAACATCTGCTAACCATGATTTTAGTTCCATAACATCTGCTTTCCATCTTCATTGTTTGTGGAAATAACAAATGACCATGTGTATATGTGTCCAAAACAATCTGTTTAACCATGTGTATGTGTCCAATAACATCTAATGTCTAACCATGTGTATGTGTCCATGAACATCTGAAGACCATGTGTATGTGTCCAAAGGCCAGCATCTGAAATGTGTTTGTGTCCAATAACATGTGTTTAAGGTGTGATATTGTCCTAATGTCTCACCTGGTTGTGTCCATGAACATAGAAGACCAAGTGCAATGTGCCAACATCTGCTAACCATGTGTATGTGACCAAACATCTGCTAACCATGTGTATGTGTCCAATAACATCTGCTAACCATGTGTTTGTGTCCAATAACATCTGCTAACCATGTGTATGTGTCCAATAACATCTGGTAACCATGTGTCCATAACATCTGATAACCATGTGTTTGTGTCCAATAACATCTGCTAAAGTATGTGAATACATCTGTTTAACCATGGGTATTGTCCTAAACATCTCACCTGGTTGAGCAATGAGGGCATAGAAGACCATGTGTATGTGTCCAAAGGCCAGCATCAGAAAGAAGAATATGTGTTTGTTTAAGGTGGATATGTGTTTTGACCTAACATCTGCTCACCTGTTTGTGTCCAATAACATCTGAAACCATGGCAAAGGCCAGCATCAGCTAAATGAAGAATAGTGTGTTTAAGGTGGGATATTTCTAACCATGTGTATGTGTCAATAACCTGCTAACCATGATGTGGCATAACATCTGCTAACCATGTGACCAATAACATCTGCTAAGCATGTGTATGTGAATAAGTGTGTAACCATGGGTATGTGTCCAATAACATCTGATAACCATGTGTTTGTGTCCATTAACATCTGAAACCAAGGCAATGTGTCCAGCATCAACAAGAAGCTAACCATGTGTATGTGTTTTAACATCTGCTAACCATGTGTATGTGTCCAATAACATCTGCTAACCATGTGTTTGTGACCTAACATCTGCTAACCATGTGTTTGTGTCCAATAACATCTGCTAACCATGTGTTTGTGTCCAATAACATCTGATAACCATGTGTATGTGTCCAATAACATCTGCTAACCATGTGTTTGTGTCCAATAAATCTGCTAACCATGTGTTTGTGTCCAATAACATCTGCTAACCATGTGTTTGTGTCCAAAAACATCTGCTAACCATGTGTTTGTGTCCAAACATCTGCTAACCAAATGTGTCCAAAACATCTGCTAACCATGTGTATGTGTCCATTAACATCTGCTAACCATGATGTGTCCATAACATCTGCTAACCATGTGTATGTGTCCAATAAAATCATAACCCTAATCAAATGTGTTTGTGTCCAATAAATCTGCTAACCATGTCTATGTGTCCAATAACAGAACCATGAAATGTGTCCAAGGAACATTTTCAACTGTTTAACATCTGCTAAAATGTCCAATAACATCTGCTAACCATGTGTTTGTGTCCACAACAACAAATGGAAAACTTAGACCAGATGTGTCCAATAACATCTGCTAACCATGTGTTTGTGAAAACATGTGTTTGTGTTCACTAAAAATGTGTTTGTGTAACATCTGCTAACCATGTGTTGTGTGTTTGTGTTCAGGTCTCTGGACCCATTTTCAACCATGTGTATGTGTTTGCTAACCATGTGTTAAAAAAAACCATGTGTATGTGTCCAATTAAATGTATGTGTCCAATTTTTCAACCTGCTAACCATGTGTATGTGACTCATTGTATGTGTCCATTAACATTTGTTTTGATTTTTTCAGTGCAATTTGAGGAAATTACAAATGACCTGATGTATCACAAAACAATGTGTTTACTTCTACAAACATGTGGGAGCACTATTGTCTCACCTGGTTGAGCATGAGGGCAAGAAGACCAAGGCAAAGGCCAGCATTTGAAAGAAGAATGTGTGGTGATATTTTAATGTTCCACCTGTTGCCAGAGGGTAATAAAGACCAAGGCAAAGGTGTGTGAAAGAAGAAACAAGTAAAATTGTAACACAAATGCCTTGCTGTCCCAAACATCACCTGTAGATCCCAAAGTGCTCAAACCTGAAAAAGAAAACACAGTGCCCTGAGTAACCTGCCATGAGTACCGACCTGACCCTGTCTGCCTGCCTGACCCATCTCCCTGCCTGAGTACCACGTGGACCCATGAGTACCAACCTGTGAAGCCTGTCATTTGCCTGTCAAATTGGGTGTCCAATGCCTAAGTCTGTCTATATTTCCCTGCCTGTCATTTCTGTCTCCCTGCCTGTCTGTCTGCCTGTTCTGATTTCTGCTACCAAATGGAAAACTTAGAAGTCTGTCTGCCTCTCCCTGCCTGTCTTCCCTGCCTGTGGTGTTCAGGTCTCTGCCTTCTCTGCCTAAAAGAAAAATCCCAATTACCTTTTTTCAACCTAAGACTCATTGCCTGTCTCATTTTCAGTGAAGAACCTGTCAAATAAACCATTGTCATTCCTGCAAGTCACCCCTGCCTGTCTGCCTGCCTGTCTGGGTTCCCTGCCTGTAAATGTGTCTGCCTGCCTGCCTGCCTGTCTGCCTGTAACCTGTCTGCTGTGTGCCTCACTCCCTGTCTGTCTCCTCCCTGGGCCAGCTGTAAAAGTACCTGTCAATAACCTGCCTGTCATCCTGCCTGTCTGCCTGCCTGCCTGTCTCCCTGCCTGTCATCCTGCCTGTCTCCCTGCCTGTCTGTCTGTCTCCCTGCCTGTCTCCCTGTCTGCCTGTCTGTCTCCCTGCCTGTTTCCCTGTCTCCCTGTCTGTCATCCTGCCTGTCTGCCTGTCTCCCTGCCTGTCAGTCTCCCTGCCTGTCATCCTGCCTGTCTCCCTGCCTGTCTCCCTACCTGCCTGTCTCCCTGCCTGTCTGTCTCCCTGCCTGTCATCCTGCCTGTCTGCCTGACTCCCTGCCTGTCTCCCTGCCTGTCATCCTGCCTGCCTGTCTCCCTGCCTGTCTGTCTGTCTGCCTGTCACCCTGCCTGTCATCCTGCCTGTCTCCCTGTCTCCCTGCCTGTCTCCCTGCCTCTCTCCCTGCCTGTCTGCCTGTCTCCCTGCCTGTCTGCCTGCCTGCCTGTCTGTCTCCCTGCCTGTCTCCCTGTCTGCCTGTCTGTCTGTCTGCCTGTCTGCCTGTCTTCCTGCCTGTCTGCCTGCCTGCCTGTCTGCCTGTCTGCCTGTCTGCCTGCCTGCCTGTCTCCCTGCCTGTCTGCCTGTCTCCCTGCCTGTCTCCCTGCCTGTCTGCCTGTCTCCCTGCCTGTCTGCCTGCCTGCCTGTCTGTCTCCCTGCCTGTCTCCCTGTCTGTCTGCCTGCCTGCCTGTCTCCCTGCCTGTCTCCCTGTCTGCCTGTCTGTCTGTCTGCCTGTCTGCCTGTCTGCCTGTCTCCCTGCCTGTCTGCCTGCCTGCCTGTCTGTCTCCCTGCCTGTCTGCCTGCCTGCCTGTCTCCCTGCCTGTCTCCCTGCCTGTCTACCTGCCTGTCTGTCTCCCTGCCTGTCTCCCTGCCTGTTTGCCTGTCTGCCTGTCTCCCTGTCTGTCTGTCTGTCTGCCTGTCTCCCGCTTTTCTCACACTCTTTACCGTTTGTACTGTGTGAAACAAACACAATGTCTTGTGGGAACCTACACAATGTTATTACAATATGTTGTATCGATACATTTTTTTAAATTCTGTATTTTCCCGCACTCTACTCCAGCCAGGTGGGAAACAATCAATAAATACTGTAGCTTTGCATGTGTGGAACATCATGTACACACAAACAATCAGCATGGGAAAAAAGTATCTCTGCTCAGAGGGCCTTCCACTTTGGAAGATGAAGACATTTCCCAATATGAGCTCCAACCAAATTTGCTGTTATTTGGTACATCTACTGTTCTGTACCTATCCAGGATAAATGACTGAAGAGAATGATGTATTCCTGTATAGTACAGATAAGGGGAACATGATGTAACTCTGTTGCTGTTATTTGGTACATCTACTGTTCTGTACCTATCCAGGATAAATGACGGTGAAGAGAATGACGTTCATAATGATGTATTCCTGTATAGTACAGATAAGGGGAACATGATGTAACTCTGTTGCTGTTATTTGGTACATCTACTGTTCTGTACCTATCCAGGATAAATGACTGAAGAGAATGATGTATTCCTGTATAGTACAGATAAGGGGAACATGATGTAACTCTGTTGCTGTTATTTGGTACATCTACTGTTCTGTACCTATCCAGGATAAATGACTGAAGAGAATGATGTATTGATGTATTCCTGTATAGTACAGATAAGGGGAACATGATGTAACTCTGTTGCTGTTATTTGGTACATCTACTGTTCTGTACCTATCCAGGATAAATGACTGAAGAGAATGATGTATTCCTGTATAGTACAGATAAGGGGAACATGATGTAACTCTGTTGCTGTTATTTGGTACATCTACTGTTCTGTACCTATCCAGGATAAATGACTGAAGAAAATGATGTATTCCTGTATAGTACAGATAAGGGGAACATGATGTAACTCTGTTGCTGTTATTCCACTTCACTTACATTGTAGAATAATAGTGAAGACATCCAAACTATGAAATAACATATGGAATAGGGTAGTAACACAAAAAAATAGCCAAAAGAGATTCTTACAAAGTCAAGGTCTAATGTCATCGCTGTATGCTGTTATTGTGCATAGAGTTGTAATGGTTCGTTAAACCAATTCTTTTCGTTTTTGTTGAGTCTTAGCGTATTTGCGTTACCATGGAATGTCAATCAATCAAGCAACACTGTTGATCTGTGCACTAACAATCATCAGAAAATTAACAATCTCTAAATGACAGTAAACACTCTTTCTCATCTCTCTAGACAGAGACGAATGGGCTACATTGTTTGGACAGTTGGTAATTACCTTTGGAGATATAGAAGGAAGTTAACCCATGACATGATTATGGCCAGTGCCCCAGCCTGTTCAGTGCCAGGACCCTGCGTTGAAGAACAGGGCCTGACGAAGAGAAGAGAGAGGATGATTGAAAACCAGTCCTGAATGTTAGAGATGTCCTTCAGGTAACTCAAACGCTATTGAGGGAAAACAAGAGAATGATATTTACATTAGGCCAGAACTAGAACTCAGAGCCTCAGCAACCAGAGACTGTTATTTACATTAGACAGGAACTAGAACTCAGAGCCTCAACAACCAGAGACTGTTATTTACATTAGACAGGAACTAGAACTCAGAGCCTCAGCAACCAGAGACTGTTATTTACATTAGACAGGAACTAGAACTCAAAGCCTCAACAACCAGAGACTGTTATTTACATTAGACAGGAACTAGAACTCAAAGCCTCAACAACCAGAGACTGTTATTTACAATAGACAGGAACTAGAACTCAGAGCCTCAACAACCAGAGACTGTTATTTACATTAGACAGGAACTAGAACTCAGAGCCTCAACAACCAGAGAATGTACTGACTAAGTCACTCTGGATGAGAGCATCTGGTATATATTTTCTTTTACCTTAATTTAACTAGGCAAGTCAGTTAAGAACACATTTTTATTTTCAATGACAGCCTAGGAACAGTGAGTTAACTGCCTTGTTCAGGGGCAGAACAGATTTGTCGCTTGGGGATTCAAACTTGCAACCTTTCGGTTACTAGCCCAACACTCTAACCACTAGGCTATCCTACTGCTGTTCTATGACTAAAATGTAAATGTGGCCTAGTAGATCCAGGTGCAGAACGATATTACAACCTTTCAAACAGATTTCTGTATAAATGCCCTATAGAACTCAGAGCCTTGACAACCAAGGTTATGGTGTACATGATTCATCATGAAGTGATGGTCTGCAGCCTCCACCAGAGACTGTGTGAAGGTTTTACCACGCTACACATTCAGAACCAGTCAACAGTTCAGACACACCTACAACTTCAAGGGTTTTATTTACATTTTAGACATTGTAGAACTAGTGAACACAAAGCCTCATGAAACCACACATGTTATTTAGTAATTAAAACAAATAGAACTCAAACTCAAAACCAGAGACTGTTATTTATTTAAGATTTTTCAAACTAGACTTTCTTGATGACAGCATTCTCTCAACCAGCTTCACCAGGAATGTTATTTCCAACAGTCTTGAAGGAACTAGAACTCAGAGCCTCAACAACCAGAGATTGTACTGACTAAGATCAGGTCATCTGATGCAGCACTCCATCCCTCCCCTTCTGGTCAAATAGCCCTTACACAGCCTGGAGGTGTAACGGCTCGCTTGTAGAAGGAAGAGTGGACTTATAGAGGCACATTCTTTTTATTGATGACATTTTACCAAAATAACAAAGACCTTAATTTACGCGAACAGTTCTGTCAGGCACAGACACTAAACAGAAAACCTGATCCCACAAAAACCCAAAAGGAAAATGACAATTTTCATATGTGATCCCCAATCAGAGACAACTAGCCTGTTTGGGAACCAGGGCACTCGTCAAACACAAAGAAATAGAAAACCAGACTTGGGGATTCACCAACATAGACTTTCCCACCAACATAGACACCTAACCAACATAGACTTTCCCCCAACATAGACTGTTCCCACCAACATGACTAAATAGACTTAAACCCACCAACAGTAGACTTTCCCACCAACATAGACTTTCCCAAACATAGACTTTCCTGTATAAATGCCATAGACACCCACCAACATAGACTTACCCACCAACATAGACTTTCCCACCAACATAGACTGGTTCCCACCAACATAGACTTTCCCACCAACATAGACTTTCCCACCAACTCAGACTGTTCCCACCAACATAGACTTTCCCACCAACATAGACTTACCCACCAACATTCACCCACCAGACTTTCAACATAGACTTTCCACACCAACATAGACTTTCCCACCAACATAGGTTTTCCCACCAACATAGATTTTCCCACCAACATAGACTTTCCCACCAACATAGACTTTCCCACCAACATAGACTTTCCCACCAACATAGACTTTCCCACCAACATAGACTTTCCCACCAACATAGACTTTCCCACCAACATAGACTTTCCCACCAACATAGACTTTCCCACCAACATAGACTTTCCCACCAACATAGACTTTCCCACCAACATAGACTTTCCCACCAACATAGACTTTCCCACCAACATAGACTTTCCCACACCCTGACCAAACAGAGAATAATAAGGATCTCAGGTCAGGGCGTGACAGGACGTGTGTTGGGTCATTGTCCTGTTGAAAAACAAATGATAGTTATACTAATCGCAAACCAGATGGGATGGTGTATTACTGCAGAATGCTGTGGTAGCCATGCTGGTTAAGTGTGCCTTGAATTCTAAATAAATCACAGACTGTGCAACATTTACTATCAAAATAGCATTACAAATATTTTTGGGGAGATGCAAATATTGGGTTGTGAATGACACAACCTGTTTTAATTTGGGTCCCAAGGAAAAAGCAGTTGTGAACCACTGTCTTAAAGCCAGGCTGTGTCCATGTATCTTAAAGCCAGGCTGTGTCCATGTATCTTAAAGCCAGGCTGTGTCCATGTGTCTTAAAGCCAGGCTGTGTCCATGTGTCTTAAAGCCAGGTTGTCTCCATGTGTCTTAAAGCCAGGCTGTGTCCATGTGTCTTAAAGCCAGGCTGTGTCCATGTGTCTTAAAGCCAGGTTGTGTCCATGTGTCTTAAAGCCAGGCTGTGTCCATGTATCTTAAAGCCAGGCTGTGTCCATGTATCTTAAAGCCAGGCTGTGTCCATGTGTCTTAAAGCCAGGTTGTGTCCATGTATCTTAAAGCCAGGCTGTGTCCATGTGTCTTAAAGCCAGGTTGTGTCCATGTATCTTAAAGCCAGGCTGTGTCCATGTATCTTAAAGCCAGGCTGTGTCCATGTATCTTAAAGCCAGGCTGTGTCCATGTGTCTTAAAGCCAGGCTGTCTCCATGTGTCTTAAAGCCAGGCTGTCTCCATGTGTCTTAAAGCCAGGCTGTCTCCATGTGTCTTAAAGCCAGGCTGTGTCCATGTGTCTTAATGCCAGGCTGTCTCCATGTGTCTTAAAGCCAGGCTGTCTCCATGTGTCTTAAAGCCAGGCTGTGTCCATGTATCTTAAAGCCAGGCTGTGTCCATGTATCTTAAAGCCAGGCTGTGTCCATGTATCTTAAAGCCAGGCTGTGTCCATGTATCTTAAAGCCAGGCTGTGTCCATGTGTCTTAAAGCCAGGCTGTGTCCATGTGTCTTAAAGCCAGGCTGTGTCCATGTGTCTTAAAGCCAGGCTGTGTCCATGTATCTTAAAGCCAGGCTGTGTCCATGTATCTTAAAGCCAGGCTGTGTCCATGTATTTTAAAGCCAGGCTGTGTCCATGTATCTTAAAGCCAGGCTGTGTCCATGTATCTTAAAGCCAGGCTGTGTCCATGTGTCTTAAAGCCAGGCTGTCTCCATGTATCTTAAAGCCAGGCTGTGTCCATGTGTCTTAAAGCCAGGCTGTGTCCATGTGTCTTAAAGCCAGGCTGTGTCCATGTATCTTAAAGCCAGGCTGTGTCCATGTATCTTAAAGCCAGGCTGTGTCCATGTGTCTTAAAGCCAGGCTGTGTCCATGTATCTTAAAGCCAGGCTGTCTCCATACTGTATGTCCCAGGGGCGGCAGCGTAGCCTAGTGGTTAGAGCGTTGGACTAGTAACCGGAAGGTTACGAGTTCAAACCCCCAACCCCCGTTCTGCCCCTGAACAGGCAGTTAACCCGCTGTTCCCAGGCAGTCATTGAAAATAAGAATGTGTTCTTAACTGACTTGCCTGGTTAAAGAAAATATAGCAGTATTAATAATATAGTATTACATGTTTCCACAAAACACCTCTGCACTGTTTATTTCTCAGGAGGAGTGGAATAAATCGTCACCAGATAACTTCAGTACAGCTCGACTTTAGATTCCTCCCAAGGTATGAATACGCCCGACAAAGATTGATTTCAGTTTGAAATGTCCTCTTAAGTTTAAAACTTCCGTAAACTGATTCTAGATCAGTATCTGGAGAAACATAGTCCTAATATGGTATAGTAATGCACATGTAAGGTTATGACTGTTTGGCAGGTAAACTGATCCTAGATCAGTCCTTAGAGCAACATTGTCCTACTCCGGTATATTAATTTGCATGTGACGTTAGGATTTTGGGAAAGTAAGCTGATTCTAGATCAGTTCCTGGAGCTGTTACTGTACCTGATGGTACATCTGCATCACTTCCTTCCCCATGGAGTAGATGTTCATGACTAGTACCATCACCATGCAAATGGACAAGAAGGAGTTTTGCTGTGGGGCAAAGGGAAAAAAAAGGTTAGTGTTCAACCAACAGATTGTGGATTTTACTCCATCAAAAGGTAATGTATGTTGCTCCATCAAAAGGTAATGTATGTTGCTCTATCAAAAGGTAATGTATGTTCAACCAACAGATTGTGAATGTTGCTCCATCAAAAGGTAATGTATGTTGCTCCATCAAAAGGTAATGTATGTCGCTCCATCAAAAGGTAATGTATGTTGCTCCATCAAAAGGTAATGTATGTTCAACCAACAGATGGTGAATGTTGCTCCATCAAAAGGTAATGTATGTTGCTCCATCAAAAGGTAATGTATGTTCAACCAACAGATTGTGAATGGCATCGGATGGCGATACACTTAGCCAATACTTACTTGTATGCCTTTCTTTTTAACCTGAATCTCTTAATGAAACTATAACTAACCCCATTTTCTTAACCTAACCGTTATCCCTAAACCCAACCTAACCTTCACCATAAGCTTAACCTAACCCTTATCCCTAAACCTAACCCTTATCCCTAAACCTAACCTAAACTTCACCATAAACTTAACCTAACCCTTATGGGTGGCAGCGTAGCCTAGTGGTTAGAGTGTTGGACTAGTAACCGGAAGGTTGCGAGTTCAAACCCCCGAGCTGACAAGGTACAAATCCGTTCTGCCCCTGAAAGGCAGTTAACCACTGTTCCCAGGCCGTCATTGAAAATAAGAATATGTTCTTAAACCTGGTTAAATAAAGGTAAAATTAAAAAAATTATCCCTAAACCTAACCTAAACTTAAGAGATTATCCCTAAACCTAATTAATTTATGCCCTAACCCCTATGGCCCTCTAAAAAAAGAGAAAAAAATATTGGTTCCCCTGTTTAGAATATTCCAGCCCTTTAAAAACAATTATGAGATTGGAGGACACGTTTGGAGAGATATTAGGCCAATCCTCATACCAGATCTTTGATATCTTTCGACTTTAAAACCACCGTTTTCAATTGGGTTAAAGTCCGAAGACAGAGATAGAGATGGCAAAATATACATTTTTGTGGTCATTTAACAATTCCTTTGTGGATATTGATGTGTGATTGGGGTTATTGTCTTGCTGGAAGATCAACCGGAAGATCCACTTGCGGCCAAGTTTCAGCCTCCTGGCAACCGGGTTTTTGGCTATAATGTCCTTGTACCTGGTAAAGGTCACATTAACAAAGGGCCCCAGGACTACTGGAAGCAAAACGGCCCCATAACATCAAAGATCCACCACCATATTTTACAGGAGGGTTGAGGTACGGCTGTTTTGCTTCCACTGCTAGTGTCTGCAGAGCAGTACGAGAGTCGTGATTCATTATTTCCAGGTCAAAATGAAAGAGAGGTGTGATGAATCATTTCTAGTTCATAATAACAAAAGATAGATTCATGATGAGTTAAAAAATGGCGTAAAAAATGTATACTTTGACATTTCCGACTGGATTTATTTTAATAAAACATGTATCAACCCCTACAAAAAGTACTACTACTACTCTGGCCCAGAGAAACCCATTGAATAACACATTCATCAAGGCCAAAAAAGACAATAAAAAAATAATTCATAATGAATAATGTTTTGAAGTGTCTGTCCTATATCTAGGACTTACAGTATAAGAAAGATCAGGAAATATATATTTGACTTTTTTTTACACATTTTAAACACTTTTTTTTTGGATAGGCACAAAACTACAAAACTAATTGTTCTTTTTTTAAAGAGGGTACCGGTTACCTCCAGACGAGTCCTGCGACACTTGTTGAGGGGTCGTAGAGAAACACAGAGAACACCATCGTGTTCATCAGAGTCTCCCCTTTCCATAGATTAGTAATCATTTTGTATGGTCAAACCGTTCGGACGCTAGACACGTTTTCGTGAGAAGATCGATGGATGAAGTGGGACACTGGTGGATGAAGTGGGACGCCGGTGGATGAAGTGGGACACCGGTGGATGAAGTGGGACACCGGTGGATGAAGTGGGACGCAGGTGGATGAAGTGGGACACTGGTGGATGAAGTGGGACACTGGTGGATGAAGTGGGACGCCGGTGGATGAAGTGGGACACCGGTGGATGAAGTGGGACGCCGGTGGATGAAGTGGGACACCGATGGATGAAGTGGGACACCGATGGATGAAGTGGGACGCCGGTGGATGAAGTGGGACGCCGGTGGATGAAGTGGGACACCGATGGATGAAGTGGGACACCGATGGATGAAGTGGGACACTGGTGGATGTGGTGGATTGAGACACATCCAATACAAAATAACTGATATCTCTCTCTAGCTTAAACTGACATATTTTACATGGAGATATATTTATTATGTAAATTACATTGACTCACCGGTGGAGTAAATCAAGATTTAGCACATCACATGTTGTTACACATCATGAAATATATTGATGGAAAAAATAACAAGACAGTAGCCTAGAATTAGCAAAGTAGAATTCAATTGAATGAACATAATCTTTATTTCAATTTGATTAAAATACATAGGACTACTTTGCCTATAATGTCGGGTTTTCATTTGAGGCATAGTTTTTATTCTTCGCAACAGTTGAAAAGACTTTGGCGACGTAGTTTTTTTTGTCTACTTTGTTCTGAGGTTATCGGCGGTCACAGAGAGACGGATAAAACATATTGATTCTGTGTTTAGTGACTTTAACAAACGTTTTGTCTCAGGGGCTGTGAACACTTATGTAAATGAGATATTTCTGTATTTCAGGTTCATTTCTAAAAGCATGTTTGCACTTTGTCATTATGGAGTATTGTGGGTAAGAATAGTTCAAACACAACAAAATGTGGAAAAAGTCAAGGGGTGTGAATACTTTCTGAAAGCACGGTAGGTAGCTGTTCTACGAGTTGTCGTAGGAAGTCGGTACATTTACAAGCGTTTTCAAGTGTAACTTTAGTAACAATGGGTTTGGGAAACAGCTCGGCTTCTAAAGATATCATAATATGGTTCTAGCTATGATCTTAATGCCAACAAGGCTCTGGGAAACAAGACCCTGGCCAACAAGGCTCTGGGAAACAAGGCCCTGGCCAAAAAGGCTCTGGGAAACGAGGCTCTGGGAAACGAGGCTCTGGCCAAAAAGGCTCTGGGAAACAAGACCCTGGCCAACAAGGCTCTGGGAAACAAGGCTCTGGCCAACAAGGCTCTGGGAAACAAGGCCCTGGCCAACAAGGCTCTGGGAATCAAGGCCCTGGCCAAAAAGGCTCTGGGAAACAAGGCCCTGGCCAACAAGGCTCTGGGAGACGAGACTCTGGCCAAAAAGGCTCTGGGAAACGAGACTCTGGCCAACAAGGCTCTGGTAAACGAGGCTCTGGGAAACGAGGCTCTGGGAAACGAGACTCTGGCCAACAAGGCTCTGGGAGACGAGGCCCTGGCCAACAAGGCTCTGGTAAACAAGGCCCTGGCCAACAAGGCTCTGGGAAACGAGACCCTGGCCAACAAGGCTCTGGGAAACGAGGCTCTGGGAAACGAGGCTCTGGCCAACAAGGCCCTGGCCAACAAGGCTCTATGAAACGAGACCCTGGCCAACAAGGCTCTATGAAACGAGACTCTGGCCAAAAAGGCTCTGGGAAACGAGGCTCTGGCCAACAAGGCTCTGGGAAACGAGACTCTGGCCAACAAGGCTCTGGGAAACAAGGCCCTGGCCAACAAGGCTCTGGGAAACGAGACCCTGGCCAACAAGGCTCTGGGAAACGAGACCCTGGCCAAAAAGGCTCTGGGAAACGAGACCCTGGCCAAAAAGGCTCTGGGAAACAAGGCTCTGGGAAACGAGACCCTGGCCAAAAAGGCTCTGGGAAACGAGACCCTGGCCAAAAAGGCTCTGGGAAACGAGGCTCTGGCCAAAAAGGCTCTGGGAAACGAGGCTCTGGCCAAAAAGGCTCTGGGAAACGAGGCCCTGGCCAACAAGGCTCTGGGAAACGAGACCCTGGCCAACAAGGCTCTGGGAAACGAGACCCTGGCCAACAAGGCTCTGGGAAACGAGACCCTGGCCAACAAGGCTCTGGGAAACAAGGCCCTGGCCAACAAGGCTCTGGGAAACGAGGCTCTGGGAAACGAGGCTCTGGTAAATGAGGCCCTGGCCAACGAGGCTCTGGGAGACAAGGCCCTGGCCAACGAGGCTCTGGTAAATGAGGCCCTGGCCAACAAGGCTCTGTTAAACGAGGCTCTGGCCAACAAGGCTCTGGCCAACAAGGCTCTGTTAAACGAGGCTCTGGCCAACACGGCTCTGTTAAACGAGGCTCTGGCCAACAAGGCTCTGGTCAACAAGGCTCTGGCCAACAAGGCTCTGGCCAACAAGGCTCTGTTAACCTCTTCCTTCTACCCCCTAATTTTTCGAACATTCTGTTAAAAATCGCGCAACATTTCAGCGCCCTGATACTCATGCCAGGAATATAGTATATGCATATGATTAGTATGTGTGGATAGAAAACACTCAGACGTTTATAAAACTGGTTAAATCATGGCTGTGGCTATAACATAACGTGCGTTTCATCGGAAAGCGCAGGAAAATCTGATCACTGAAAATGGAAAAATATATCCCTGCGCGACTTGAACCCATTGATAAAGGTGAACCACAATTAATGGGGCTGAAGTTGCAGTACCTACAGCTTCCACACGGTGTCTAGAGTCTTGTCATTTGCCTACTATTTGTTTCTTGGTCAAACAGATGCAAGGCAGCGCAGTTCTTCAGGTCTCGGACCGGATATTTTGGTTGAGTTTCTACCCGGACATTTTTCCAGACGGACAGCTATAGAATATACTTTGTCTTGTGATTAATTTGATCGCTTATTAACGTTTACTAATACCTAAAGTTGCATTACAAAAGTATTTCGAAGTGTTTTGTGAAAGTTTATCGTCGACTTTTTGAATTTTAAAAAATGACGTTACGTTATGAAACATTTTTTTTTCCGTTTATCACACAGTCTACATATAACGATATCTAGGCTATATATGGACCGATTTAATCAAAATAAAGACACAATAGTGATTATGGGACATCTAGGAGTGCCAACAAAGAAGATGGTCAAAGGTAATGAATGTTTTCTATTTTATTGTGCGGTTTGTGTAGCGCCGAATATGCTAATTATTTTGTTTACGTCCCCTGCGGGTCTTTTGTGGTGTTACATGCTATCAGATAATAGCTTCTCATGCTTTCGCCGAAAAGCATTTAAAAAATCTGACTTGTTGCCTGGATTCACAACGAGTGTAGCTTTAATTCAGTACCCTGCATGTGTATTTTAATGAACGTTTGAGTTTTAACTAATACTATTAGCATTTAGCATAGCGCATTTGCATTTCCAGAGCTCTAGATGGGACGCAAGCATCTCAGTAGGAGCAAGAGGTTAAACGAGGCTCTGGCCAACAAGGCCACGTTAATAATAGTCTTCTCCCTCTCCTACTGGATCGGGAAGTGAGGAGTGAACACCTCATCTCTACCATGACATCACCTAGTGTGTATCCCAAATAGCACCCTATTCCCTATATATAATGCACTACTTTAGACCAGAGCCCTATGGCACCCTATTCCCTATATAGTGCACTACTTTAGACCAGAGCCCTATGGGACCCTATTCCCTATATAATGCACTACTTTAG
Source organism: Oncorhynchus nerka (assembly GCF_034236695.1). NCBI lineage: Eukaryota > Metazoa > Chordata > Actinopteri > Salmoniformes > Salmonidae > Oncorhynchus > Oncorhynchus nerka. The sequence continues at coordinate 6,724,188 of NC_088401.1, read as the reverse complement.
ACCAGAGCCCTATGGGACCCTATTCCCTATATAGTGCACTACTTTAGACCAGAGCCCTATGACACCCTATTCCCTATATATAATGCACTACTTTAGACCAGAGCCCTACGGGACCCTAGTCCCTATATAATGCACTACTTTAGACCAGCCCCCTATGGCCCTATATGGGAAGCTGGTGCCACTTGGGTGGTAGCCCCTATAGTGTGTCCTGTGAGACCTCTGGGTGTCTTGCCTCTTCTATATATCTAGAGACAGTTGTCATGTGTTTTATGAATTGACTCAATAACCTGCAACCTTGACTATATAGGCACCTGTCGTTCTATAGCTGCGTTTCCCAAACTCGTCCCTCAGGACCTTAAGGTGTAAACATTTTTTTTTTTTTTTTTTTGCCCTTGCAGTAGACAGTATATTACAATATTAAACGCTGATGAGGAGTTGATGATTTGAATCCCCAGGACAGAGAGGGAAATGGTGTTCTATAGTAGTGTGTTAATTCATATGCTACCGAATTAAAATCCCCTCCATTAAACTGTTTGCCCACTAGACCTGTACATTGTAACAATTTAATGTTATTTTTATTCCATCTTGTATTATTCACTAGCCCCCCCACAGACAGCGGGTATTAGCGTACCTCTCGGAAGGAAATGGGCACCATGGTGACAGCTGTGGTGTTGTCAGGGCCGGTGTAGTCCAGGCTGGGTCTCAGGCTCACTATGAGGTGGGTGAGAGGAAGCAGCCCCAGCAGGTACACAAACAGGTTCAGAAGGTGAGCAATGCTCCCGTAGGCCACCCTGGAGTAAGGAAATAGAACAATCGATGAACAGAAAAAGGAAACCTCCATCACTCTGAAACAGGGCAAGAAAATATTCAGGTAAAAAAAATGTTTTGTGCAACTGTACTCTAATTACTGACCACTTCATAGAAGAATTGTAATACATTCCCATGGGGCCCTGGTTAAAAGTAGTGCACTATGTAGGGAATAGGGTTCCATAGGGCCCTGGTTAAAAGTAGTGCACTATGTAGGGAATAGGGTACCATTTAGGATGCACCCCAGGAACGCTGTGAATACTGACCACTTCATCTCCAGGTATTTCTTGCAGACAGGGTGTGTAAGGAGCTCTATGCGGTTGTTGTTCACCATCGCCTCAGAGAGAGAGAGAGAACAACAGGTTCTAGTTTACCATCTCCTCACAGAGAGAGAGAGAGAGAGAGAGAGAGACAGAGACAGAGAGAGAGAGAGAACAACAGGTTCTAGTTTACCATCTCCTCACAGAGAGAGAGAGAGAGACAGAGAGAGAGAGAGAGACAGAGAGAGAGAACAACAGGTTCTAGTTTACCATCTCCTCACAGAGAGAGAGAGAGAGAGAGAGAGAGAGAGAGAGAGAGAGAGAGAGAGAGAGAGAGAGAGAGAGAGAGAGAGAGACAGAGAGACAGAGAGAGAGAGAGAGAGAGAGAGAGAGAGAGAAAGAAAGAGATAGAGAGAGAGAGAGAGAGAGAGAGAGAGAGAGAACAACAGGTTCTAGTTCACCATCTCCTCAGAGAGAGAGAGAGAGAGACAGAGAGAGAGAGAGAGAGAGAGAGAGAGAGAGAGAGAGAGAGAGAGAGAGAGAGAGAGAGAGAGAACAACAGGTTCTAGACAAACAGGTTCTCACCATCTCCTCAGAGAGAGAGAGAGAGAGAGACAGAGAGAGAGAGACAGAGAGAGAGAGAGACAGAGAGAGAGAGAGAGAGAGAACAACAACATTTCTAAGAGAGAGAGAGAGAGAGAGAGAGAGAGAACAACAGGTTCTAGTTCACCATCTCCGCAGAGAGAGAGAGAGATAACAACAGGTTGTAGTTCACCATCTCCTCAGAGAGAGAGATAACAACAGGTTGTAGTTCACCATCTCCCCAGAGAGAGAAAACAACAGGTTGTTGTTCACCATCTCCTCAGAGAGATAGAGAGAGAGAGATAACAACAGGTTATAGTTCACCATCTCCTCAGAGAGAGAGAGAGAGAGAGATAACAACAGGTTCTAGTTCCCCATCTCCTCAGAGAGAGAACAACAGGTTCTAGTTCCCCATCTCCTCAGAGAGAGATAACAACAGGTTGTAGGTCACCATCTCCTCAGAGAGAGATAACAACAGGTTGTAGTTCACCGTCTCCTCCTCAGAGAGAGGTTGCGTGTGTGAGAGAGAGAGAGAGAAACAGGTTGTAGTTCACCATCTCCTCAGAGAGAGAGAGAGAAACAGGTTGTAGTTCACCATCTCCTCAGAGAGAGAGAGAGAGATAACAACAGGTTGTAGTTCCCCATCTCCTCAGAGGAGTGAGAGAGAGAGAGAGAGAGAGAGAGAGAGAGAGAGACAAACAGGTTGTAGTTCACCATCTCCTCAGAGAGAGAGAGAGAGAGAGAACAGCAGGTTGTAGTTCACCGTCCAGAACCCTGGTGATCTTGATTCCCAGAACCCTGGTGATCTTGATGCCCAGAACCCTGGTAATCTTGATGCCCAGAACCCTGGTAATCTTGATGCCCAGAACCCTGGTGATCTTGATTCCCAGAACCCTGGTGATCTTGATGCCCAGAACCCTGGTGATCTTGATTCCCAGAACCCCGGTGAGCCTTGCTCTTACAGTATATCAACAATAGAAAGCTAAGGAGAGAGTATTGTACTTGTATTGGAACTACTTACATTCAGAGCGGCGAGGGGCTGGACCTTCAGGCTTTCGTCAGTCTTTGCGTATTTCTTTAGTGCTATCGGTGCCTGAAGCCACTGGAAATTGTACTCAATCTACACAATAGAAAGAACAACAACATTTCTAATTGTATGAAAAAGTGAGAGAGCAAATAAGTCTATCCTTTGCTATAGTTATACAGTTTTAAGTGTGTAGGGTAGCATTGCGTTCCCCCTTCATAGAGGCGTGCGTAACAGGTTGCGTGTGTAGCTCTTCATAGAGGCGTGCGTAACATGTAGCGTGTGTAGGGTAGCGTAGCGTTCCCTCTTCATAGAGGCGTGCGTAACAGGTAGCGTGTGTAGGGTAGCGTAGCGTTCCCTCTTCATAGAGGCGTGCGTAACAGGTAGCGTGTGTAGGGTAGCGTAGCGTTCCCTCTTCATAGAGTCGTGCGTAACAGGTAGCGTGTGTAGGGTAGCGTAGCGTTCCCTCTTCATAGAGGCGTGCGTAACGGGTAGCGTGTGGTAGCGTAGCGTTCCCTCTTCATAGAGGCGTAGGGTAAGCGTTCCCTCTTCATAGAGGCGTGCGTAACAGGTAGCGTGTGTAGGGTGTGTAGGGTAGCGTAGCGTTCCCTCTTCATAGAGGCGTGCGTAACAGGTAGCGTGTGTAGGGTAGCGTAGCGTTCCCTTCTTCATAGAGGCGTGTGCGTAACAGGTAGCGTGTGTAGGGTAGCGTAGCGTTCCCTCTTCATAGAGGCGTGCGTAACAGGTAGCGTGTGTAGGGTAGCGTAGCGTTCCCTCTTCATAGAGGCGTGCGTAACAGGTAGCGTGTGTAGGGTAGCGTAGCGTTCCCTCTTCATAGAGGCGTGCGTAACAGGTAGCGTGTGTAGGGTAGCGTAGCGTTCCCTCTTCATAGAGGCGTGCGTAACAGGTAGCGTGTGTAGGGTAGCGTAGCGTTCCCTCTTCATAGAGGCGTGCGTAACGGGTAGCGTTCCCTCTTCATAGAGGCGTGCGTAACAGGTAGCGTGTGTAGGGTAGCGTAGCGTTCCCTCTTCATAGAGGCGTGCGTAACAGGTAGCGTGTGTAGGGTAGCGTTAGCGTTCCCTCTTCATAGAGGCGTGCGTAGCGTTTCCCTCTTCATAGAGCGTTCCCCTCTTCATAGAGGCGTGCGTAACAGGTAGCGTGTGTAGGGTAGAGGCGTGCGTAACAGGCGTGTGTTAGCGTTCCCCTCTTCATAGAGGCGTGCGTAACAGGTAGCGTGTGTAGGGTAGCGTAGCGTTCCCTCTTCATAGAGGCGTGCGTAAGCAGGTAGCGTGTAGCGTGTGTAGGGTAGCGTAGCGTTCCCCTCTTCATAGAGGCGTGCGTAACAGGTAGCGTGTGTAGGGTAGCGTAGCGTTCCCTCTTCATAGAGGCGTGCGTAACAGGTAGCGTGTGTAGGGTAGCGTAGCGTTCCCTCTTCATAGAGGCGTGCGTAACAGGTAGCGTGTGTAGGCGTGGGTAGCGTAGCGTTCCCTCTTCATAGAGGCGTGCGTAACAGGTAGCGTGTGTAGGGTAGCGTAGCGTTCCCTCTTCATAGAGGCGTGCGTAACAGGTAGCGTGTGTAGGGTAGCTAGCGTTCCCCTCTTCATAGAGGCGTGAGGCGTGCGTAACAGGTAGCGTGTGTAGGGTAGCGTAGCGTTCCCTCTTCATAGAGGCGTGCGTAACAGGTAGCGTGTGTAGGGTAGCGTAGCGTTCCCTCTTCATAGAGCGTTAACCCTCTTCCTCTTCCTAGAGGCGTGCGTAACAGGTAGCGTGTGTAGGGTAGCGTAGCGTTCCCTCTTCATAGAGGCGTGCGTAACAGGTTGCGTGTGTAGGGTAGGGTAGCGTTCCCCTCTTCATAGAGGCGTGCGTAACAGGTAGCGTGTGTAGGGTAGCGTAGCGTTCCCTCTTCATAGGCGTGCGTAACAGGTAGAGGCGTTCCCTCTTCATAGAGGCGTGCGTAACAGGTAGCGTAGAGGCGTGTAGTAGGTAGCGTAGCGTTCCCCCTCTTCATAGAGGCGTGTGCGTAGTGGTAGCGTTCCCTCTTCATAGAGGCGTGCGTAACAGGTAGCGTGTGTAGGGTAGGGTAGCGTGCGTAACAGGTAGCGTTCCCTCTTCATAGAGGCGTGCGTAACAGGTAGCGTGTGTAGGGTAGCGTAGCGTTCCCTCTTCATAGAGGCGTGCGTAACAGGGCGTGTGTAGGGTAGCGTTCCTCCTCTTCATAGAGGCGTGCGTAACAGGTAGCGTGTGTAGGGTAGCGTAGCGTTCCCTCTTCATAGAGGCGTGCGTAACAGGTAGCGTGTGTAGGGTAGCGTAGCGTTCCCTCTTCATAGAGGCGTGCGTAACAGGTAGCGCGTGTAGGGTAGCGTAGGCGGGTAGCGTAGCGTTCCCTCTTCCTCTTAGCATAGTTCCCTCTTCATAGAGGCGTGCGTAACAGGTAGCGTGTAGCGTTCCCTCTTCATAGAGCGTTCCCTCTTCTCTTCATAGAGGCGGGTAGCGTAGCGTTCCCTCTTCATAGAGTCGTGCGTAACAGGTAGCGTGTGTAGGGTAGCGTAGCGTTCCCTCTTCATAGGTAGGCGTGCGTAGGGTAGCGTGGTAGCGTTCCCTCTTCATAGAGGCGTGCGTAACAGGTAGCGTGTGTAGGTAGGGTAGCGTAGCGTTCCCTCTTCATAGAGGCGTGCGTAAGCATGTAGCGTGTGTAGGGTAGCGTAGCGTTCCCTCTTCATAGAGGCGTGCGTAACAGGTAGCGTGTGTAGGGTAGCGTAGCGTTCCCTCTTCATAGAGGCGTGCGTAGGTAGCGTGTGTAGGGTAGGCGTAGCGTTCCCTCTTCATAGAGGCGTGCGTAACAGGTAGCGTGTGTAGGGTAGCGTAGCGTTCCCTCTTCATAGAGGCGTGCGTAACAGGTAGCGTGTGTAGAGGCGTGCGTAACAGGTAGCGTAGCGTTCCCTCTTCATAGAGGCGTGCGTAACATGTAGCGTGTGTAGGGTAGCGTAGCGTTCCCTCTTCAGAGGCGTGCGTAACAGGTAGCGTGTGTAGGGTAGAGGCGTGCGTAACAGGTAGCGTGTGGTAGGGTCCCTCTTCATAGAGGCGTGCGTAACAGGTAGCGTGTGTAGGGTAGCTTAGCGTTCCCTCTTCATAGAGGCGTGCGTAACAGGTAGCGTGTGTAGCGTAGCGTTCCCTCTTCATAGAGGCGTGCGTAACAGGTAGCGTGTGTGTGTAGGCGTGCGGGTAGCATAGGCGTTCCCTCTTCATAGAGGCGTGCGTAACAGGTAGCGTGTGTAGGGTAGCGTAGCGTTCCCTCTTCATAGAGGCGTGCGTAACAGGTAGCGTGTGTAGGGTAGCGTAGCGTTCCCTCTTCATAGAGGCGTGCGTAACAGGTAGCGTGTGTAGGGTAGCGTAGCGTTCCCTCTTCATAGTTCCCTCTTCAGGCGTGCGTAACAGGTAGCGTGTGTAGGGTAGCGTAGCGTTCCCTCTTCATAGAGGCGTGCGTAACAGGTAGCGTGTGTAGGGTAGCGTAGCGTTCCCTCTTCATAGAGGCGTGCGTAACAGGTAGCGTGTGTAGGGTAGCGTAGCGTTCCCTCTTCATAGAGGCGTGCGTAACAGGTAGCGTGTGTAGGGTAGCTTAGCGTTCCCTCTTCATAGAGGCGTGCCTAACAGGTAGCGTGTGTAGCGTAGCGTTCCCTCTTCATAGAGGCGTGCGTAACAGGTAGTGTGTGTAGGGTAGCATAGCGTTCCCTCTTCATAGAGGCGTGCGTAACAGGTAGCGTGTGTAGGGTAGCGTAGCGTTCCCTCTTCATAGAGGCGTGCGTAACAGGTAGCGTGTGTAGGGTAGCGTAGCTTTCCCTCTTCATAGAGGCGTGCGTAACAGGTAGCGTGTGTAGGGTAGCGTTCCCTCTTCATAGAGGCGTGCGTAACAGGTAGCGTGTGTAGGGTAGCGTAGCGTTCCCTCTTCATAGAGGCGTGCGTAACAGGTAGCGTGTGTAGGGTAGCGTAGCGTTCCCTCTTCATAGAGGCGTGCGTAACAGGTTAAAGTCACACAGTAGAATTTACACACGTGATAGTCAGGACTGTTGTCGTCATCCTTTGACTCTCTGATGCAGCAGTCCAGTAGGTGCTGAGCAAGTTACAAGGAGATAACAGGGGACATTATCATCTGGTTAATCACCGTTGGTTAGCGTTGCAAAATTACTTAAACTTTCCTGCTTAATCCCTCCTGGTTTTATTCCCTCCTGGTTTTAATCCCTCCTGATTTAATTCCAACCTGATTTAATTCCCTCCTGAATTAATTCCCTCCTGAATTAATTCCCTCCTGAATTAATTCCCTCCTGACTTAATTCCCTCCTGACTTAATTCCCTCCTGAATTAATTCCCTCCTGAATTAATTCCCTCCTGACTTAATTCCCTCCTGACTTAATTCCCTCCTGACTTAATTCCCTCCTGACTTAAATTCCTCCTGACTTAATTCCCCTGACTTAATTCCCCCTGACTTAATTCCCTCCTGACTTAATTCCCTCCTGACTTAATTCCCTCCTGACTTAATTCCCTCCTGACTTAATTCCCTCCTGACTTAATTCCCTCCTGACTTAATTCCCTCCTGACTTAAATCCCTCCTGACTTAATTCCCCCCTGACTTAATTCCCCCCTGACTTAATTCCCTCTTGACTTAATTCCCTCCTGATTTTGGGAAACTTCCAACTGGGATTTCATGAAAAACAGGGAATTTTAGGAAAGTTTCTGGAATTTTGCAACGTTGCAAACTTTTCCTACAGATTTGTTTATAAAGTCAAGCCTATCATCAAACAACGTTGTTTTAATCAAGTCAGTTGACTGAGAACCACACCAAAGATGACTACATACAGTAGGCATATATACCGTTTACACCGTTTCATTGCTGCATGTTGCCATCTTTTTGCAATTATATACTCTATTGGAATTGTTCAGGTGTGTGAGGGCAAACCTTGCAAGACTCTGGCAGCAAGTCAACCAGTTCCAACACTGGACAACGTTGGCCAGCATCATGTTTGAACGTCCTCAGGGTGTCACTACATCTGCAATAAACAAAGAAACAAACTATGCATGGTCACAGCACTGTGCTAATCCGGAAGGAACCAAGAACATTTGAAAGTATCCAGATTACTGTAGGTGTTCCAGAAATGTTGGTTGGAGGACTACAGATTACCTGCTTACTCCCTCCTAATTCCAGGAAACTGCTAACCAGTTCCTGTTGATGATGACCTGAACCTAACCCTCTGGAATGTTCCAACCAGGAACCAAAACCTAGGGGATTTGGGCAATTTTGCAACCCTCAGCCCACATGACTGATCAAACCTGTCACTGTCGATGATGGCATTGACCACATCCTTCCTCCTGTGTTGCAGTGCTTCGTGAAAGAAGGAGGCGTGGCTCTTGTTGAGGCTGATCTCCGCCCCTCTCTGCAGCAGCAGTCTCACTGCAGCTACTTGTCCCTCCCTGGCTGCCACGTGCAGTGCTGTGCTCTGATCAGAACAACAACACAAGATGTGTGAATTCACATCGTCGCCTAATCAACACATCTCGAGGAACGTTTAATGATTCATTCATTCGTTGAGAAGTCTCTGCAGAATAAAAGCATTTCAAAATAAATAATCTTGCTTCCAACAGGGGTGATGATTGCTGTTAGAATGTCTAGCTAGGCTAAATATCATGCTTGTTTATTATTATTATTTACATATAGCTGTTAGAATGTCTAGCTAGGCTAAATATCATGCTTGTTTATTATTCACATATGGCAGCTAGAAATGTAATTGTGTATACGAAACTGATATGTCCTGAACTTAGCGAAAGACAGAATGAAACTTAAAGGTTGTCTAAATTAAACGTAAAGGTTGTCTGAAACATAAAGGTTGTCTGAATGAAACGTAAAGGTTGTCTGAATGAAACATAAAGGTTGTCTGAATGAAACTTAAAGGTTGTCTGAATGAAACGTAAAGGTTGTCTGAATGAAACGTAAAGGTTGTCTGAAACGTAAAGGTTGTCTGAATGAAACGTAAAGGTTGTCTGAATGAAACGTAAAGGTTGTCTGAATGAAACGTAAAGGTTGTCTGAATGAAATGTAAAGGTTGTCTGAATGAAATGTAAAGGTTGTCTGAATGAAACGTAAAGGTTGTCTGAATGAAATGTAAAGGTTGTCTGAATTAAATGTAAAGGTTGTCTGAAACGTAAATGTTGTCTGATTGAAACATAAAGGTTGTCTGAATGAAACGTAAAGGTTGTGTCATGACGCTAGGCCTTTCAGTGATTCGGCTAGAAGAAATGTGAACAACCCGCCCCTCTCCTGTTAGGAGGGAGCAGGGCAGTTTTATGACTTTAAAACCACATCATAAATTCCTTGCTAAGAATCTTGTCTCCCTGACCATGCAGTATGGGAGGGAGGGAGTCACAGTAGAACTCTCCCGCCAAATAATCCTACCTCCCCGAATTGGAGAATTAAACATGGTTCCTAATTTAGAGAAACGGTGGAAACGGTTGGTGGAGAAGCCAACTACGACCCGATACGTTTTGTTTCATGTTTGTGACCTCAGGAAAGACAATACTGCCACATTACCCCGACTCTGTTCATTTAAGTTCCTCAGTTATGAGGCATCTGAATGTTGGATAAAATGTTTGATGAAGTATAATAAATACTTTTGAAAAGATAACAATGTGATGTAGTCTTCTAAAATGAAAAGTGTTTGTTTTAATGTAACGTGTTGTCACTCCTTGGTCTTAGTATTTTGTATTTCTTTAATTATTTGTTCAGGCCAGGGTGTGACATGGGTTTATTGTGTTGTGGTGTGTTTTCTTTAATTATTTGTTCAGGCCAGGGTGTGACATGGGTTTATTGTGTTGTGGTGTGTTTTCTTTAATTATTTGTTGTGTGTGTGTTTTTGTGTTGTGGTGTGTTTTGGGGTTTAGTAGGTATTGGGATTGCGGCTGAGTAGGGGTGTAGAATAGGCTTGGCTGCCTGAGGCGGTTCTCAATCAGAGTCAGGTGATTCTCGTTGTCTCTGATTGGGAACCATATTTAGGTAGCCTGGGTTTCACTGTGTATTTTGTGGGTGATTGTTCCTGTCTTAGTGTTTGCACCAGATAGGGCTGTTTCGGTTTTCGTTACGTTTATTGTTTTTGTAGTGTTTGTTATTTCGTGTTTACGTTTGTTTGAATAAACATGGATCGCAATCTACACGCTGCGTTTTGGTCCGACTCTCCTTCACCACACCTAGAAAGCCGTTACACGTGTGCCCAGTCAGTGGCCCCGCCCAAGTGAACAGGCATTGGTTGGAAATTATGAACCAACCCCCTTTCCACTCTAGAATAAAAGCCCCCGTGACGAAAAATCACCTCAGTTACAAATACCGCGAAGACTTGCCCTCACATTTAAAAAGTCTAATTTCAACTCTACCGGCCAGGGAACATGAGAGCTTGAAATGGTTTGAGCTCTGAACTGTTGATCTCTCAAGAAGAAGTGAGTTCAGTGATTACAGCCTAATAGACTGTAGCTGGAAAGATAGCAAATCTAGGTAGAACATCGACCGACACAGATGAACATCTCACTCCACGACAACCCGGGAGAAGAATCTACAAAGCAGAACGGCGACCTCGACTGGGCAAACCAGAGCCTCATATCACCAGCTCAATCGTAAACACTCATTACATTACTTTATCCGAACGAGCGATTGTAAAAGTGCATATGCATTCATATTTATGGGAGAATAGATTCCCATGTCCAATAGAGACCCATGTTCCTTTGTATTCCTCCACCCCTTCTTTTTCCTCTCGAATGTATCATGTCAGAACCAAACTGTTTTTGTTTATCCCACTAGGGATGGTATTTACAGTATAATGTTATTATGTATTGTATGTTCTGTAATTGTTTAATTAGTTAGTAAATAAATAATTGAGACAATTGGTGAATGGATGAATGGATGATTAAAGGGTTCGTGCAGAACCAATACTTTATGACGTTCAGGGTAGCAGGGTAGCCTAGTGGTTAGAGTGGAGGGGCGGCAGGGTAGCCTAGTGGTTAGAGTGGAGGGTAGGCAGGGTAGCCTAGTGGTTAGAGTGGAGGGGTAGGCAGGGTAGCCTAGTGGTTAGAGTGGAGTGGGGTGGAGGCAGGGTAGCCTAGTGGTTAGAGTGGAGGGGGGCAGGGTAGCCTAGTGGTTAGAGTGGAGGGTGGCAGGGTAGCCTAGTGGTTAGAGTGGAGGGTAGGCAGGGTAGCCTAGTGGTTAGAGTGGAGGGCGGCAGGGAGTGGGGTAGGCAGGGTAGCCTAGTGGTTAGAGTGGAGGGTGGAGGGGCCTAGTGGTTAGAGTGGAGGGTAGGCAGGGTAGCCTAGTGGTTAGAGTGGAGGGGGCAGGGTAGCCTAGTGGTTAGAGTGGAGGGTGGCAGGGTAGCCTAGTGGTTAGAGTGGAGGGGTAGGCAGGGTAGCCTAGTGGTTAGAGTGGAGGGGCGGCAGGGTAGCCTAGTGGTTAGAGTGGAGGGGTGGCAGGGTAGCCTAGTGGTTAGAGTGGAGGGGTGGCAGGGTAGCCTAGTGGTTAGTGGAGGGTGGAGGGGGCAGGGTAGGCAGGGTAGCCTAGTGGTTAGAGTGGAGGGGTGGCAGGGTAGCCTAGTGGTTAGAGTGGAGGGGTAGCCTAGCAGGGTAGCCTAGTGGTTAGAGTGGAGGGGTGGCAGGGTAGCCTAGTGGTTAGAGTGGAGGGGTGGCAGGTAGCCTAGTGGTTAGAGTGGAGGGAGTGGCAGGGTAGCCTAGTGGTTAGAGTGGAGGGTAGTGGCAGGGTAGCCTAGTGGTTAGAGTGGAGGGGTAGGCAGGGTAGCCTAGTGGTTAGAGTGGAGGGGTGGCAGGGTAGCCTAGTGGTTAGAGTGGAGGGTGGCAGGGTAGCCTAGTGGTTAGAGTGGAGGGGTAGGCAGGGTAGCCTAGTGGTTAGAGTGGAGGGGTAGGCAGGGTAGCCTAGTGGTTAGAGTGGAGGGTGGCCTAGTGGGGTGGAGGGGCAGGGTAGCCTAGTGGTTAGAGTGGAGGGGCAGGGTAGCCTAGTGGTTAGAGTGGTTAGAGTGGAGGGGTAGGCAGGGTAGCCTAGTGGTTAGTGGAGTGGAGTGGGGTAGGCAGGGTAGCCTAGTGGTTAGAGTGGAGGGGTAGGCAGGGTAGCCTAGTGGTTAGAGTGGAGGGTAGGCAGGGTAGCCTAGTGGTTAGAGTGGAGGGGTGGCAGGGTAGCCTAGTGGTTGGTAGGCAGGGTAGCCTAGTGGTTAGAGTGGGGTGGAGTGGAGGGGGAGGGTGGCAGGGTAGCCTAGTGGTTAGAGTGGAGGGGTGGCAGGGTAGCCTAGTGGTTAGAGTGGAGGGGTGGCAGGGGCCTAGTGGTTAGAGTGGAGGGGTGGCAGGGTAGCCTAGTGGTTAGAGTGGAGGGGTAGGCAGGGTAGCCTAGTGGTTAGAGTGGAGGGGTAGGCAGGGTAGCCTAGTGGTTAGAGTGGAGGGGTAGGCAGGGTAGCCTAGTGGTTAGAGTGGAGGGGTAGGCAGGGTAGCCTAGTGGTTAGAGTGGAGGGGTAGGCAGGGTAGCCTAGTGGTTAGAGTGGAGGGTAGGCAGGGTAGCCTAGTGGTTAGAGTGGAGGGTAGGCAGGGTAGCCTAGTGGTTAGAGTGGAGGGGTAGGCAGGGTAGCCTAGTGGTTAGAGTGGAGGGGTAGGCAGGGTAGCCTAGTGGTTAGAGTGGAGGGGCGGCAGGGTAGCCTAGTGGTTAGAGTGGAGGGGTAGGCAGGGTAGCCTAGTGGTTAGAGTGGAGGGGCGGCAGGGTAGCCTAGTGGTTAGAGTGGAGGGGCAGGGTAGCCTAGTGGTTAGAGTGGAGGGTAGGCAGGGTAGCCTAGTGGTTAGAGTGGAGGGTAGGCAGGGTAGCCTAGTGGTTAGAGTGGAGGGGTAGGCAGGGTAGCCTAGTGGTTAGAGTGGAGGGGTAGGCAGGGTAGCCTAGTGGTTAGAGTGGAGGGGTAGGCAGGGTAGCCTAGTGGTTAGAGTGGAGGGATGGCAGGGTAGCCTAGTGGTTAGAGTGGAGGGGTAGGCAGGGTAGCCTAGTGGTTAGAGTGGAGGGATGGCAGGGTAGCCTAGTGGTTAGAGTGGAGGGGTAGGCAGGGTAGCCTAGTGGTTAGAGTGGAGGGGTAGGCAGGGTAGCCTAGTGGTTAGAGTGGAGGGGTAGGCAGGGTAGCCTAGTGGTTAGAGTGGAGGGGTAGGCAGGGTAGCCTAGTGGTTAGAGTGGAGGGGTAGGCAGGGTAGCCTAGTGGTGGAGGTGGAGGGCTGGCAGGGTAGCCTAGTGGGAGTGGAGGGGTAGGCAGGGTAGCCTAGTGGTTAGAGTGGAGGGGTAGGCAGGGTAGCCTAGTGGTTAGAGTGGAGGGGTAGGCAGGGTAGCCTAGTGGTTAGAGTGGAGGGGGTGGCAGGGGCCTAGTGGTTAGAAGGCAGGGTAGCCTAGTGGTTAGAGTGGAGGGGTAGGCAGGGTAGCCTAGTGGTTAGCCTAGTGGAGAGCGGAGGGTGGCAGGGTAGCCTAGTGGTTAGAGTGGAGGGGTAGGCAGGGTAGCCTAGTGGTTAGAGTGGAGGGGTAGGCAGGGTAGCCTAGTGGTTAGAGTGGCAGGGTAGCCTAGTGGTTAGAGTGGAGGGGTGGCAGGGTAGCCTAGTGGTTAGAGTGGAGGGGTAGGCAGGGTAGCCTAGTGGTTAGAGTGGAGGGGTAGGCAGGGTAGCCTAGTGGTTAGAGTGGAGGGGTAGGCAGGGTAGCCTAGTGGTTAGAGTGGAGGGGTAGGCAGGGTAGCCTAGTGGTTAGAGTGGAGGGGTAGGCAGGGTAGCCTAGTGGTTAGAGTGGAGGGGTAGGCAGGGTAGCCCTAGTGGTTAGAGTGGAGGGGTAGGCAGGGTAGCCTAGTGGTTAGAGTGGAGGGGTAGGCAGGGTAGCCTAGTGGTTAGAGTGGAGGGACGGCAGGGTAGCCTAGTGGTTAGAGTGGAGGGGTAGGCAGGGTAGCCTAGTGGTTAGAGTGGAGGGGTAGGCAGGGTAGCCTAGTGGTTAGAGTGGAGGGACGGCAGGGTAGCCTAGTGGTTAGAGTGGAGGGGTAGGCAGGGTAGCCTAGTGGTTAGAGTGGAGGGGTAGGCAGGGTAGCCTAGTGGTTAGAGTGGAGGGACGGCAGGGTAGCCTAGTGGTTAGAGTGGAGGGGTAGGCAGGGTAGCCTAGTGGTTAGAGTGGAGGGGTAGGCAGGGTAGCCTAGTGGTTAGAGTGGAGGGGTAGGCAGGGTAGCCTAGTGGTTAGAGTGGAGGGGTAGGCAGGGTAGCCTAGTGGTTAGAGTGGAGGGGTAGGCAGGGTAGCCTAGTGGATAGAGTGGAGGGACGGCAGGGTAGCCTAGTGGTTAGAGTGGAGGGATGGCAGGGTAGCCTAGTGGTTAGAGTGGAGGGGTAGGCAGGGTAGCCTAGTGGTTAGAGTGGAGGGGTGGCAGGGTAGCCTAGTGGTTAGAGTGGAGGGGTGGCAGGGTAGCCTAGTGGTTAGAGTGGAGGGGTAGGCAGGGTAGCCTAGTGGTTAGAGTGGAGGGTAGGCAGGGTAGCCTAGTGGTTAGAGTGGAGGGTAGTGGCAGGAGGGTGGCAGCCTAGTGGTTAGAGTGGAGGGTAGGCAGGGTAGCCTAGTGGTTAGAGAGTGGAGTGGTTAGGTGGAGGGGCAGGCAGGGTAGCCTAGTGGTTAGAGTGGAGGGGTAGGCAGGGTAGCCTAGTGGTTAGAGTGGAGGGGTAGGCAGGGTAGCCTAGTGGTTAGAGTGGAGGGTAGGCAGGGTAGCCTAGTGGTTAGAGTGGAGGGTAGGCAGGGTAGCCTAGTGGGAGTGGAGGGTAGGCAGGGTAGCCTAGTGGTTAGAGTGGAGGGGTAGGCAGGGTAGCCTAGTGGTTAGAGTGGAGGGTAGGCAGGGTAGCCTAGTGGTTAGAGTGGAGGGGTAGGCAGGGTAGCCTAGTGGTTAGAGTGGAGGGGTAGGCAGGGTAGCCTAGTGGTTAGAGTGGAGGGGTAGGCAGGGTAGCCTAGTGGTTAGAGTGGTAGCCTAGTGGTTAGAGTGGAGGGGTAGGCAGGGTAGCCTAGTGGTTAGAGTGGAGGGGTAGGCAGGGTAGCCTAGTGGTTAGAGTGGAGGGTAGGCAGGGTAGCCTAGTGGTTAGAGTGGAGGGTAGGCAGGGTAGCCTAGTGGTTAGAGTGGAGGGGTAGGCAGGGTAGCCTAGTGGTTAGAGTGGAGGGGTAGGCAGGGTAGCCTAGTGGTTAGAGTGGAGGGGTAGGCAGGGTAGCCTAGTGGTTAGAGTGGAGGGGTAGGCAGGGTAGCCTAGTGGTTAGAGTGGAGGGACGGCAGGGTAGCCTAGTGGTTAGAGTGGAGGGGTAGGCAGGGTAGCCTAGTGGTTAGAGTGGAGGGGTAGGCAGGGTAGCCTAGTGGTTAGAGTGGAGGGGTAGGCAGGGTAGCCTAGTGGTTAGAGTGGAGGGGTAGGCAGGGTAGCCTAGTGGTTAGAGTGGAGGGGTAGGCAGGCAGGGTAGCCTAGTGGTTAGAGTGGAGGGGTAGGCAGGGTAGCCTAGTGGTTAGAGTGGAGGGGTAGGCAGGGTAGCCTAGTGGTTAGAGTGGAGGGGTAGGCAGGGTAGCCTAGTGGTTAGAGTGGAGGGACGGCAGGGTAGCCTAGTGGTTAGAGTGGAGGGGTAGGCAGGGTAGCCTAGTGGTTAGAGTGGAGGGGTAGGCAGGGTAGCCTAGTGGTTAGAGTGGAGGGGTAGGCAGGGTAGCCTAGTGGTTAGAGTGGAGGGGTAGGCAGGGTAGCCTAGTGGTTAGAGTGGAGGGGTAGGCAGGGTAGCCTAGTGGTTAGAGTGGAGGGGTAGGCAGGGTAGCCTAGTGGTTAGAGTGGAGGGGTAGGCAGGGTAGCCTAGTGGTTAGAGTGGAGGGGTAGGCAGGGTAGCCTAGTGGTTAGAGTGGAGGGACGGCAGGGTAGCCTAGTGGTTAGAGTGGAGGGGTAGGCAGGGTAGCCTAGTGGTTAGAGTTAGGCAGGGTAGCCTAGTGGTTAGAGTGGAGGGGTAGGCAGGGTAGCCTAGTGGTTAGAGTGGAGGGGTAGGCAGGGTAGCCTAGTGGTTAGAGTGGAGGGGTAGGCAGGGTAGCCTAGTGGTTAGAGTGGAGGGGTAGGCAGGGTAGCCTAGTGGTTAGAGTGGAGGGGTAGGCAGGGGCCTAGTGGTTAGAGTGGAGGGTAGGCAGGGTAGCCTAGTGGTTAGAGTGGAGGGGTAGGCAGGGTAGCCTAGTGGTTAGAGTGGAGGGTAGGCAGGGTAGCCTAGTGGTTAGAGTGGAGGGGTAGGCAGGGTAGCCTAGTGGTTAGAGTGGAGGGTAGGCAGGGTAGCCTAGTGGTTAGAGTGGAGGGGTAGGCAGGGTAGCCTAGTGGTTAGAGTGGAGGGGTAGGCAGGGTAGCAGGGTAGCCTAGTGGTTAGAGTGGAGGGTAGGCAGGGTAGCCTAGTGGTTAGAGTGGAGGGGTGGAGGGGTAGGCAGGGTAGCCTAGTGGTTAGAGTGGAGGGTAGGCAGGGTAGCCTAGTGGTTAGAGTGGAGGGGTAGGCAGGGTAGCCTAGTGGTTAGAGTGGAGGGGTAGGCAGGGTAGCCTAGTGGTTAGAGTGGAGGGGTAGGCAGGGTAGCCTAGTGGTTAGAGTGGAGGGTAGGCAGGGTAGCCTAGTGGTTAGAGTGGAGGGGTAGGCAGGGTAGCCTAGTGGTTAGAGTGGAGGGGTAGGCAGGGTAGCCTAGTGGTTAGAGTGGAGGGGTAGGCAGGGTAGCCTAGTGGTTAGAGTGGAGGGTAGGCAGGGTAGCCTAGTGGTAGGCAGGGTAGCCTAGTGGTTAGAGTGGAGGGGTAGGCAGGGTAGCCTAGTGGTTAGAGTGGAGGGACGGCAGGGTAGCCTAGTGGTTAGAGTGGAGGGTAGGCAGGGTAGCCTAGTGGTTAGAGTGGAGGGGGCAGGGTAGCCTAGTGGTTAGGTGGAGGGCCAGGGTAGCCTAGTGGTTAGAGTGGAGGGGTAGGCAGGGTAGCCTAGTGGTTAGAGTGGAGGGGTAGGCAGGGTAGCCTAGTGGTTAGAGTGGAGGGACGGCAGGGTAGCCTAGTGGTTAGAGTGGAGGGGTAGGCAGGGTAGCCTAGTGGTTAGAGTGGAGGGGTAGGCAGGGTAGCCTAGTGGTTAGAGTGGAGGGTAGGCAGGGTAGCCTAGTGGTTAGAGTGGAGGGACGGCAGGTAGCCTAGTGGTTAGAGTGGAGGGGTAGGCAGGGTAGCCTAGTGGTTAGAGTGGAGGGGTAGGCAGGGTAGCCTAGTGGTTAGTGGAGGGTAGGCAGGGGAGGGGTAGGCAGGGTAGCCTAGTGGTTAGAGTGGAGGGGTAGGCAGGGTAGCCTAGTGGTTAGAGTGGAGGGGTAGGCAGGGTAGCCTAGTGGTTAGAGTGGAGGGTAGGCAGGGTAGCCTAGTGGTTAGAGTGGAGGGGTAGGCAGGGTAGCCTAGTGGTTAGAGTGGAGGGGTAGGCAGGGTAGCCTAGTGGTTAGAGTGGAGGGGTAGGCAGGGTAGCCTAGTGGTTAGAGTGGAGGGGTAGGCAGGGTAGCCTAGTGGTTAGAGTGGAGGGTAGGCAGGGTAGCCTAGTGGTTAGAGTGGAGGGGTAGGCAGGGTAGCCTAGTGGTTAGAGTGGAGGGTAGGGGCAGGGTAGCCTAGTGGTTAGAGTGGAGGGGTAGGCAGGGTAGCCTAGTGGTTAGAGTGGAGGGGTAGGCAGGGTAGCCTAGTGGTTAGAGTGGAGGGGGTAGGCAGGGTAGCCTAGTGGTTAGAGTGGAGGGGTAGGCAGGGTAGCCTAGTGGTTAGAGTGGAGGGGTAGGCAGGGTAGCCTAGTGGTTAGAGTGGAGGGTAGGCAGGGTAGCAGTGGATAGAGTGGAGGGACGGCAGGGTAGCCTAGTGGTTAGAGTGGAGGGGTAGGCAGGGTAGCCTAGTGGTTAGAGTGGAGGGTAGGCAGGGTAGCCTAGTGATTAGAGTGGAGGGGTAGGCAGGGTAGCCTAGTGGTTAGAGTGGAGGGGTAGGCAGGGTAGCCTAGTGGTTAGAGTGGAGGGTAGGCAGGGTAGCCTAGTGGTTAGAGTGGAGGGGTAGGCAGGGTAGCCTAGTGGTTAGAGTGGAGGGGTAGGCAGGGTAGCCTAGTGGTTAGAGTGGAGGGGTAGGCAGGGTAGCCTAGTGGTTAGAGTGGAGGGGTAGGCAGGGTAGGCTAGTGGTTAGAGTGAAGGGGTAGGCAGGGTAGCCTAGTGGTTAGAGTGTAGAGGAGGCAGGGTAGCCTAGTGGTTAGAGTGTAGAGGTGGCATGGTAGCCTAGTGGTTAGAGTGGAGGGGTGGCAGGGTAGCCTAGTGGTTAGAGTGTAGAGGTGGCAGTGTAGCCTAGTGGTTAGAGTGTAGAGGTGGCAGGGTAGCCTAGTGGTTAGAGTGTAGAGGTGGCAGGGTAGCCTAGTGGTTAGAGTGTAGAGGTGGCAGGGTAGCCTAGTGGTTAGAGTGTAGAGGTGGCAGGGTGGCCTAGTGGTTAGAGTGGAGGGGCGGCAGGTAGCCTAGTGGTTAGAGTGGAGGGGCGGCAGGCTAGCCTAGTGTTTAGAGTGGAGGGGCGGCAGGGTAGCCTAGTGGTTAGAGTGGAGGGGCGGCAGGGTAGCCTAGTGGTTAGAGTGGAGGGGCGGCAGGGTAGCCTAGTGGTTAGAGTGGAGGGGCGGCAGGGTAGCCTAGTGGTTAGAGTGGAGGGGTGGCAGGGTAGCCTAGTGGTTAGAGTGGAGGGGCGGCAGGGTAGCCTAGTGGTTAGAGTGGAGGGGCGGCAGGGTAGCCTAGTGGTTAGAGTGGAGGGGCGGCAGGGTAGCCTAGTGGTTAGAGTGGAGGGGCGGCAGGGTAGCCTAGTGGTTAGAGTGTAGAGGTGGCAGGGTAGCCTAGTGGTTAGAGTGTAGAGGTGGCAGGGTAGCCTAGTGGTTAGAGCGTTGGACTAGTAACTGAAAGGTTGCACGTTTGAATCCCCGAGCTGACAAGGTACAAATCTGTCATTCTGCCCCTGAACAGGCAGTTAACCCACTGTTCCTAGGCCGTCATTGAAAATAAGAATTTGTTCTTAACTGACTTGCCTAGTTAAATAAAGGTAAAAAAATAAAAAAGATGAGACTGATAGAAGGAAAAGAATAATGAATGACTGATTGACTGCTATTGATATAAAAGATCTTCAGATCTTTAAGAGTGGATTCGGGAGATAGCATCTCTTTATAAACTGACTCTTCCGTGGTGCCCCAGATTATTAACGAGTTAATTGTTGCATGGTTTAATTCAATCACGTAATCAATCAAACGTTAGGTAACCGATTTGATAAAATAGCCTGTCATCACAAAGATGTCAGAGACAGAGACAAGATGTCAGAGACACGACAGAGGTCTGAATGAAACAAAGGTTGTCCGAACCCCATCCTCATCCAGCTTGTCCAGTAGTTTGATGTTGGTGCCCAGGACGATCTTCATGGTCTGCGTGTACCCCTCTGCCGCTGCATGGTGTAAACAAGTCCACCCTTTGTAATCACTAAGGAAGAGAGAGACGAGACAGAAAACACCAGTGAAATGCAGCTACATTTCCCAGAATTCCCAGTTGAAGAATCCCGGCTTACCTATATATTCCCACCTGCTTCTAGTAATATTCTATCCGGGATATTTCAGGGGCTTTTGGAACATTTACAGAAATGTTGGTGATCCTAATCCTACATCAATATTTACAGATTGGCTTGACGATCTGTTGCAAACCTTTAAAAACCAAATCTGTGCCACAACCTTCCTAACTGTGAACAGCCTAGTCATGGACAGACGTGTGTTAGTGCACCTGTGAAAGAGAGCTCCTTTACGAAGCAGCAGCTCCACCACTTTGGCGTGTCCACCTCCAGAGGCCAGGTGTAGGGGAGTCAAGCCTCTCTCATCCCCCTCGTTCAGCAGGCGGGAGTCTGTGATGGTCTCCAGCAGACGCTGGCAGGTGTTAATACGACCGTACCTGATGAGATGAGAAGAGAGTTAGAGGTATACCTGGTGTTAATATGAACATTTCTGATGAAAGGAGAGTTTGGGGGGTGTGTGTGTGTGTGTGTGTGTGTGTGTGTGTGTGTGTGTGTGTGAGAGAGAGGGATGAGGGGGAGGAAAAAATATACAGTATTGGTCAAAAGTTTGGACACATTTTAGCATCTGAGCTCCTAGAGTGTGCAACTCTCTTATTTTATATTCAAATTTAAAAGTTTGGTCACACCTTCTTATTTCAAGGTTTATCCTAACATTTTCTATTTTCTACATTGTAGAATAATAGTGAAGAAATCAAAACTATGAAATAACACATATGGAATCATGTAGTAACTAATTACATGGTGTGTATTTAACCCTCTGCTCCCCCTCACTGTCCTTGTCGTTGATTGTTTGTTTGTAAGCATTGTGCAAGTTATGTTCTGGTGTGCGACAGGTTTTGTACCCACTTGTATTATTTTGCATATTTTGGTTTTCTGATTTTTCAGCACTTATTAAACTGCTCCGTTTTATACCAAGTTCCATCTCCTGCGCCTGACTTCCCTGCCACCAACATGCACCCTTACAACTATTTATATTTTTGACAACCTTTACTTCACCACATTCCTAAATAAAATATTGAACTTTTTACTCCATATATTTTCCCTGACAACCTATAGTTCTCATTGCATTTTCAATGTCTTGCAGGACAAGACAATTGTCAAATTCATGCACTTATCAAGAGAACACAAAGTCATGTCTACTGCCTCTGGTCTGGCGGACTCATTAAACACAAATGCATATTTTGTAAATAATGTCTGAGAATTGGAGTGAAAATGAAAATGTGGCACTGACTTCCCCATGGATTGATGTTTCAGCATTGTCTCAGCAATGCATCCACCACTTGGCCTAACAACACTCACTGGGCAGAGAAGTGTAAGTGCAGGGCTGACTTCTTGTACATAACACCACTAGACCTAACACCACTAGACCTAACCCCACTAGACCTAACACCACTAGACCTAACCCCACTAGACCTAACACCACTAGACCTAACCCCACTAGACCTAACACCACTAGACCTAACCCCACTAGACCTAACACCACTTGGCCTAACAACACTAGACCTAACACCACTTGGCCTAACAACACTAGACCTAACACCACTTGGCCTAACAACACTAGCCCTAACACCACTAGACCTAACACCACTAGACCTAACACCACTCACTGGGCAGAGAAGTGCAGGGCAGACTTCTTGTACATAACACCACTAGACCTAACACCACTAGACCTAACACCACTATACCTAACACCACTAGACCTAACACCACTTGGCCTAACACCACTCACTGGGCAGAGAAGTGCAGGGCTGACTTCTTGTACATAACACCACTAGACATAACCCCACTAGACCTAACACCACTAGACCTAACCCCACTAGACCTAACACCACTATACCTAACACCACTAGACCTAATACCACTAGACCTAACACCACTAGACCTAACCCCACTAGACCTAACACCACTAGACCTAACACCACTAGACCTAACCCCACTAGACCTAACACCACTATACCTAACACCACTAGACCTAACACCACTAGACCTAACACCACTAGACCTAACACCACTAGACCTAACCCCACTAGACCTAACACCACTAGACCTAACCCCACTAGACCTAACCCCACTAGACCTAACACCACTAGATCTAACCCCACTAGACGTAACACCACTAGACCTAACACCACTAGACCTAACACCACTCACTGGGCAGAGAAGTGCAGGGCTGACTTATGGTATATAACCCCACTAGACCTAACACCACTAGACATAACCCCACTAGACATAACCCCACTAGACCTAACACCACTAGACCTAACCCCACTAGACCTAACCCCACTAGACCTAACACCACTTGGCCTAACAACACTAGACCTAACACCACTTGGCCTAACAACACTAGACCTAACACCACTTGGCCTAACAACACTAGCCCTAACACCACTAGACCTAACACCACTAGACCTAACACCACTCACTGGGCAGAGAAGTGCAGGGCAGACTTCTTGTACATAACACCACTAGACCTAACACCACTAGACCTAACACCACTAGACCTAATACCACTTGGCCTAACACCACTCACTGGGCAGAGAAGTGCAGGGCTGACTTCTTGTACATAACACCACTAGACCTAACCCCACTAGACCTAACACCACTAGACCTAACCCCACTAGACCTAACACCACTAGACCTAACACCACTAGACCTAATACCACTAGACCTAACACCACTAGACCTAACCCCACTAGACCTAACACCACTAGACCTAACACCACTAGACCTAACCCCACTAGACCTAACACCACTATACCTAACACCACTAGACCTAACACCACTAGACCTAACACCACTAGACCTAACCCCACTAGACCTAACCCCACTAGACCTAACACCACTAGACCTAACCCCACTAGACCTAACACCACTAGACCTAACACCACTAGATCTAACCCCACTAGACGTAACACCACTAGACCTAACACCACTAGACCTAACACCACTCACTGGGCAGAGAAGTGCAGGGCTGACTTATGGTATATAACCCCACTAGACCTAACACCACTAGACATAACCCCACTAGACATAACCCCACTAGACCTAACACCACTAGACCTAACCCCACTAGACCTAACACCACTAGACCTAACCCCACTAGACCTAACACCACTAGACCTAACCCCACTAGACGTAACACCACTAGACCTAACACCACTAGACCTAACCCCACTAGACGTAACACCACTAGACCTAACACCACTAGACCTAACCCCACTAGACCTAACACCACTCACTGGGCAGCGAAGTGCAGGGCTGACTTCTTGTCCTTGGACTTGCGGTCCAGAGAGACCTGTAGAACCAGGATGTTCTTGACCGATTCGTGGATACCCAGTCTGCAGGCGTAGTGGAGAGGAGTACAGCCCTCGTTGTCTTCAGTACTCAACAGATCCATCATACTGCTGTGCTGTAGGGGGTAGGACACACACACGTAAGTAAACAGATATGTACACACACGGCACACACACACTACAACCCTGACTTCCTGAGAGCAGATAGACAGACAGTCTGTCCCACCCAAAAGGTCAACTAAAGTCCTTTTAGTCTGATTCATTCTGTCTCGGCCAGTACTGTAGCTAAAGTAGGCAACAGCAGAAGGCTGAGGCATTTGGCAAACCTCTAAATGCTTTTATTAATTCTTATGGATGTTCAGAATTCATGCAGATTTTCACAGCTTTTTGTTAAAAATCGCGCAACATTTCAGCGCCCTGCTATTCATGCCAGGAATATAGTACATTCATATGGTTAGTGTGTGTGGATAGAAAACACTCAGACGTTTCCAAAACTGTTTAAATCACGCCTGTGGCATTTACAGAACGGGCGTTTCATCGAAAAGTGCATGAAAATCTGTTCTCTGAAAATGGAAAAATATATCCTTCCACGACTACAGGCAATTGTTCAAAGTGAATCGAATTAAATTGAGCCGAGTTTACACTGCCTCCAGCTGCCACAGGTTGTCTAGAGTCATGTCATTTGATTCGCAATTGATTCTTGGTCTAGCCCAAACAAGGGAACATCTTCCCTGATGACTCCGCCCGGATTTTTGGTCGACCTCTGGTCAGACATGTTTTTCTACACGGACAAGATAAAGATTTTAACATCGTTTCCTGATCCATTTATCGCTTATTAACGTGTACTAATACCTAAAGTTGCATTGGAAAAGTATTTCGAAGTGTTTTGTGAAAGTTTTTCGTCGACTTTTTGATTTTTAAAAAACGACGTTACGTTATGAAATGCTAATTTTTCTTTCTTTACTCGCAGTATTCCGAGTTCGATATCTAGGCTATATATGGACCGATTTAATCGAAAAAAGACCCTAAATGATGTTTATGGGACATCTAGGAGTGCCAAGAAAGAAGCTCGCCAAAGGTAATGAATGCTTTATATTTTATTTCAGCCTTTTCGTTTGTGACGCTAACGCAAAATCTGTCGTTGGGTGACGTTGCAGTATTTTTGTAGGGTGCATGGTATCAGATAATAGCTTCTCATGCTTTCCC